>NW_016158787.1:0-22545 GCF_001687245.7 Rhagoletis zephyria
AGTCGTTTTTTGCGCAAGTTAGTCGCATCTAAGGTATGGTATGGTTTCTCCGAAAAAAAATTTTTGAAAGTGTAGTTGNGTACGAAAGAAAAAGAACACATACGTTTATAAATAAACATGTACACGACACAATTACAAAAACGGCACTCAAGTACACAATACATTGACAAAAACGGTACTAGACTGTCTCGCTTTGATTTCGGAATGCTTACACATTGAGAAGTTAGCTTACTGCCAATATAGAAGTATTACATATATGGTTGGAAAGGCGCAAATATCTTGAAATGGAATGGACCAATTAGTCTAATATTTTGGTGGATGAAATGAAATGGAATGGACCAATTAGTCCAACATTTTGGTGGATGAAAGACAAAATATGTAGTTATCGATTGGCATCTATAGACTTTGTTCAGGCAAAATTTTATTTTTTTTTTGCTCTTGGTTGACACTTTCCAGGAAATACTCATATGTACTAAAAATCGTTTTCATCATTCGGACTCATTGTAGAGTCAGAAAAGAGAAAATTTCCCTTCTTAGAAGCACCCGCCAATACGAGTCAAAGTTAAGAGCCATATACATAAGAGTCTGGAATAATAAGCTTTACTGAGTCTTAAAAACAAATTATTAATAGCCTTTTACTTCTACTTGAACTATGTTACTTTTGTTCAACTCAGAATTTGTGACACCAAAAGAGTTCGAATTGAGTCAGTTGGGTTGACTGATCTCAGAATCATATTTACACGGTGACCATCCATCTTGTATTATACCGGACGGTCCTCTTTTTTGACCCATTGTCCTGGTAATTTATTCATTTTATACGGGACGCCAAATGTTCTGTATTTCTTGTAGTGTCCCGTATTTGTCCCGTATTCGGTGTGCCGACGCCTTCACAGCTCATTAAAATGGCATGCCACTGAACGAGTTTTAAGTGATGTTGGTATATAATCGTTATTTTTCTTTATAAACAGTCATTATTTACTAATGTGAATGCCTGTGATTCGAATCGAGGAATACATACAGTGGCCAAAATATAGATTAAGACTCGACAATTTAGTAAGTTTTGGCTATTTTCCTTAGTTTATTTAATGTTTATTATTTATTTTATGAAAGTAAAGCTTTTTTCCTAACAAAACCCCATAATACCAAATTTCCAACTTTGTGCAAAAAACTATAAAAATTAATTCTGCAATGTTTCGCCAAAATCTCAAATTTTTTAATTACAATTTGGAAAAAAAAGTTTTTTAACTCATCAAAATTGAGTAAAATAGAGTGCGAAAGGAAAGTGCTGCTCATTTGCTTCTCTTTCGAGCATACTTACTTTGTACGAAAAAAAAATGCGTAACACCGCCAACGAATAAAAAAATGCCAAAAATTAGAGGTAATGCTTACCGACTAAAAAAAGCACTTTATTATACTGAAATTTAACCAATTTTTTTAACAAATTTTACGAGGTAAAAATCTCGAGAAAATTATCCTACAAATTCATGATGTTACTGTAAGGATACGGTTTCAGGGAAAACAATGTGGACAAAATTTCCAAAACTATTTTTTGTCCCGTATTTGGCTCTCATAAATATGGTCATCGTACATATTTATAACGAAGGAAGACTCATTTTAAACTCATAAATTCTGAGCACTCTGAAAACTGTTTAAAGGATAGTGTTTAAAAGAGAAACAAATCGGCCCTGTCTGGAATCCAATTTCGTCTCCAAACTGGAAAAGTGTTGGTACCGTTTCGTTCGTGTGTTGAAGCTGGGTTACGCAATTCGTAACTTCCCACTCTTTTAAAATTCAAAATTTAGAAGTCAATGTCTTTCCTGCAGGGTCTTTCCACTAAACATATTTCAATATATCCATATTTGATGGTGGTATGTTTGTATACAAATACAAGGCTCTCATATTCTTCCCATCAAACCATAAAAGGTAATAATGTGGGGTTTAGCTGTTTGAATTTATGAATAAAAGTGCTACCTCTGTAAATATGTATGTGCATATGTATGTATGTATGTTTATCAGCAGCATAACGTTAATTGGACGGTCGATTATAATTAAAAATAAAACTTATAGTAATATGCGTAAAATTTTAGCACTTGTCATTTAGAATTTAATAACCTTTAAAGAATGAATGATATTTCAATAATACGACTACGAGTATTCTTTTAGACAAAACAGGCACGATGCTTACAGTAAGGATACTCATCGATTCGCGCAAGTTTTATATTTGGGCAATTAGGCAACTTTGCGCAGTGTGTTTCATGAGGACAATTTTATATTCTGTGCAATTTCAGACATTTAATTATTTGACAATGTTCAATTTATAAAGTTGAACAATTTGAACTCGAATTTAAGAAAATATTTAAGTCTTACGAAAAAACGTCGAGCACAAATCAAAATGAAATTGAGCAAAATAGTTGATTGAGGGTTGCACATCACACTGCGCAAATTTGCGCGACAAACTTTCCACGCAAACTTGCCCTTTTTGTGCAAATAGCTTTCCATACAAATTTTGACATTTCATTTGCGAGGGTTTTAAATTGCACAGTTTGCCCAGTTTGCGAGAGCTTTGCGCTTTTAAATGAGTACCCTTAGTGTCTTCTAGTTCATTGCAAAATTGTGAGTTAGTGTGATGCAACATAATCTATACATATATTAATGGTGGATAGACAGGGTGTCCTAGACCACCCGTCCACCCTTAAAATAGAGTGACTTTTTTTTTGCTCACTCTTTTGGTGGTACTGCAGACTTCCAGTTTCGAACAGAAGTGGGTTAAACTGACCGGAAGTCCATTCTTTTATATTAGACATACGTCTTTCTACTAGAGTGTGAGATACTGAGGATAAATGTACGTAACTTTTGTGTGGAAATGTTTTTATTGGAAATCGAAAAAATATGAATTCACAAGTCGAGGATGCTCTATCTTTTGGTCCGACAAATAGACCGGAAGTGGGATAAGTGTACAGGTGGTCTAGGACATTCATTTAGAATTTAATAACCTTTAAAGAATGAATGATATTTCAATAATACGAGTACGAGTATTCTTTTACACAAAACAGGCACGATGCTTATAGTGTCTTCTAGTTCAAGAAATGGCGCCTTTTGATTGCCACTTTCTCTTTCGTGTACGATTCTAAAATAAAGACAAAAGGTTAGAAAATTTTGTGTTCGCTTCATAATATTTCACAACTCCTATAAGGCAGAAAAGGCACACACTACACACGGTAACCTAAAACTTTCGCACAAATATCGAGTAACTACTGTATTTTAATATTGAACTTAAATATGTAAGCGTTGATATCGCCTCAATAAATTTTCTACATAATCACAGCGAGTCGAAACATTCTCACCTTTGGCAACGGCTTTACTGGCCGTCTACCATACGTTTTTTTAATAGAGGTGGCTATTGCCTAAGTAAATGACCATTCGCTTACAATCATACATATAGGGCATATACATTAGGGTGGTCCTTAAAACAAATGAGCAATTTTTTTCAGTCTCCCCCCTTCAATCGGTAATACCACGATCACAGCGATCACATACAAATTTTGATCCCGATTAGAGACGGTTAAGGCGTGTCGCACAGGGGCCAAAGTTCAGATTCCTCTATAGAGACTCAAAAAATTTAAATTAATTTTTTTGCCAAATCATACCCAAAATCGATACTACCGTGGTCGAAGATATCACATATAAATTTTGGTCCCAATTGGATTGGATAATCTCAATTTCGATCCCTGTGCGCCACGCCTTAACCGCCTCCAATCGCGACCAAAATTAATACATATGTGATATCTTCGATTATAGTAGCATTGACGCAGGGGTTGGAGTTTAGGAAATCTGATGTAAAAATTTGCTTCCCACATTTAAGAACCACCCTAATATACATACATAAAAAGGGTGTGTGACGTTTATTGTTTTTGTAATCGTAGTTCGGATGCACGGTGTTGTAGCGTCATTAACAAGTTACTTCGGTTAGCGCTCTCTTCTCGAATGCCTCTGATTTAATTAATTTTATAAGCAACTACTAAATTGTTGTTGCCGTTGTTGTTGGTCTTGTTTATACAAATATATTCTACCTCCATTATGGGGTTTGTTTGTTTTTATTTGTTGCAACGACTATGTATGTTTCCTTTTTATTTTTAAACCTTTTTTTTTGTATGTTTCTTTCATTCTGGTATTAATTACTTTGGCTTCCGAAATCGAAATTTACATATTAAAGTCGTTTGAGGAACGATCGGTTCGATTGCATCGTAAACGGATTACACTGAATTTATATGGAAATCACTGATTCATTCACAAGAAGGGACAAGACAGGAGAGGAGAGGAGCGCATTCTTTGTAGACCCAAGCGCGAAAGTCGGGCAAGACTATACGGATGTTAAACCGAAAAAAGAACCACCCAGCAAACATTTGGAGTCATAAATGAATATTTAAGGAGTCCCATTTCGGAACCTTTATGCTCATAATGATATCATTTAAGAGTCCGAAATGAAGGTGTTTCCCTTCCTGTAAAGGTCGACCTACATGAGCTTAAATTCATACATCAAATGACCTTCAATATGAGTCATATTGGACTCTTATTGGCCTCATATACAGTTCATTTTGGACTCTTTTTGAAGCTCTTTAATGCGTGCAGGGAAAATATTTTTATATATGTACATATATGCAATAAACAAATACAAAACGAATGGCTGCAATGAATAAAAAAAATAAAAATGTTTTTTAATTGAATTGGATATGAAAATTTACAGAAAAAATTATTTTTCACGTAATTGAAACGTTTGCATACATATAAAACGTACCCTATGGTACAATTGTCACAAACGAAAAGCAAACGTTTCTCGTTGGGGAAAATGACAGTGAATCTTACAATTTGTTTCTGACTATTTACAAAACTGTACAAAACCACAAATGATATGATGATCGATGAGCAAATGGGAATTGTTTTGTACAGTTTATTTTCGTACCCTGTTTAAGAGTAACAAATTTTTTGTTTTTGAAACTCCTATTTTCTACCTATTTCCTACTCCTTTCGGACTCATATATTCTGAGCGCTCAAAATATGTTTGCGGGGAGGCGACTACTTAAAGTTTGTATGTATGTATGTATGTCTATTTAAATATATTCGACGCTCACCCAATATGTATGGACGATCAATACAATGGCCATTTCACAAATCGCTACAACATTAACAGAGGGAATGGTGTCCGATAGTTAGCGGCTGATTGCTACCACACATTTTTTTCCGGAGTTCCTCATTTTATACCCGAGCACATTTGCGAACAAGGGTATTAACTTTCTTCACATAGCGGTTGTTTGTCGAGTTAGACATAAGGGGTATTCTCTGAGTCTTGCAAAGCCCTTGCATGGTGCACAGATTGCACGGATTGCACGGATCGGCGAAATCGGACGGTAACCACCTCTACCTCCCATGTGGACATAAAATAAAATAGTTATGAAATCTTTGGAAAAAGGGCGTGGAACCACCTACTTACGAATAAATGCTTTATATCAGTAGCCGCTTTACCAACTCCCACCAAACTGCGATGAACCAGTAACTACTTAAACTTATTCACTCAATTTCTATAAAAATCTGTACAGTTATTGGCCGGATCGGACAAAAATTATGCTCTTTTCGTATATAACGGTAAATTTCAGAAATACTTAGGCCCAATTTCAGATGGCCTATTTAAGTAGAGACTGTTGATTAACTTCCATTATTCATTTTCAGATCATACATTTAATCTGCACTTAAATGGCCAATATTGGCTATTTAAATATGAGACATGCAACCCTGTGTTTGTACCAAACAACCAAGATTGATTGGTAGGTTGTTTAATCAATCCCACCAAAAAACAATCAGCTGTTCAGCACAAAATGTAAACAAATAAGCGAATGCAACAACAATTTCAAGGAACAAGCAGCAGTGCTGCCAATTGTTTGGCATATTTTAACAAAGTTGATCTGAAACCCAACGAAAGTTAAATGGCATTTAAACAACAATCCAGAATTAAACTTAAGTGCCATTTAAATATTCATTTGAAATTGGCCCTAAAACTCCGCTTATTTACTCTAAGTGGATCCTTACAATCCCTTAGCAAGAAAAAAGATTATTATAGATTCATGCAAATGGGCGTGGCACTGCCCACTTATGATTATATAATTTTATCTCGGTAAGCACTATGTATATCGATTTCAACCACACTCTAAAAAAAACATTTTGTAGATTTCCTAGCTAAAAGGTAAGTTACTGATTTCCTACCTTATTATTCGCGATATTGCATGCTCGATTATTCAACGAATAGTTTGTTTAAATTTCGGACTTTTTAGAGTGTAATATAGCTGCAGTATGGTGTGCGTAAATTTACTACAAAAGTGTGTACAAGCAAAAAAAATATGCATCTGCTGTTTGATTTCACCCGTAGAATTGTGTAACAAAAAGTATTTTTACACACGAAAATATGTAAACGAGAAAAATACATATTCATCGTGTAAATTTACCAAAAAATTTTAAAAATAAACAAAAATATACTCAATTTATAGTCGTATTTTTAAACAGATTTTTTATAGTGCATACTCGTTTCAATTATTTTATTAACAGGCGGTTTCACCAGCAATTTAAGTTGAAAATTATTTATTATTTTCTGTCAATTTCTATATAGAATTCAAAAAATTAAAATCCTTTTTCACTTAAATTGCTTTGGTGAAATTGGCTGTAATTGTGTAATTGAGCATATTATTGATTATGTTTGAAATCAGAGGAAAACAGCCTGGCTTATAATATCGATACCTAAGCGGAAGCCTATTCGAAAGCGCCCTATCTCAGAAAACTTTTCAAGAGCACTACTTCAGAATTTGTTTGAAGAACTCACTATTTCAGAACTTGATTGAAAAATGCCCTATCTCAAAATTTTTTTGAAGAACGGCCTATCTCGGTTGCCGATTCAAAATTGCCTTATCTCAACACATTTTCAATGTATTTTCAATTGAGATAGGGCGTTTTTGAACCGAATTCTGAGATAGGGCGTTTTCGAACTGGCTGCCGAGATAGGTCAATCTTCCACTCAGCTAACGATATATGTAGTTTATAGAAAGGTGAATCGGCGATACTTAAAACGTGCGCCGGGTGTATGCAAAAAGTTCGGTTTCGCCCGCACTTATACTTCTTTACATGTTTTTATATTTATTTTAATTGTCAGTGTACGAGAGGTGGTGCTTGGTATTTATTTTTCGATTTTCTTATTCATCTCAAGTGGAACAACATAATTCCTAGAATGGATGTGGATTTGCTGCAGTAAGCAACAGCAACAACAACAATGCTCATCCATTGCGGGTGTACATTGCAGGAGTGCACTAATCACGGTGCTGGCATCGTAAATTGCTTGATCGTGGCTGGCGCTGCTGAATTTGCTGACTTAATGGCCAAATGGCTATCTACATATGTATGTATGTATGTATGTGTCTGACGGTTGTTGTATTGCTTGGGTGCCGAGCCAAAAAGGATCAGAAACAATTAAAGCTTTTGCAGGCACGAAACGCGATTACTTGGTAATTGTTGTTTAATTAGCTGTAATGCAAACCGTGGTTTTGCAAAACGCCATAAGTATTGTCTGTTCATTATTGCCACACAAAATTTTCTTAAAAGTGATGATGAGATGGCCAAAAGGATATGTTTGAAGACAGTCAACTTGTTTACAAAAAACTTCCAAATAAGCGTGTTTATTTAAATTAATAACCATTTCTTATATTTGCGTTTGCTAGCACATGTTAACATTTTTGGATGGGTACTGCGTGTAACCCTGTAGTAATTAAAACCAGGCTTTCTTGAAAGCATTCGTTCTTCTTTTTTCACTTGTAAAGGCTCAGTTAGTCGCGACTTAACTTAACTTACATAAGAAATCGTCAGTGATTACTCAACACATCAACTCAGCCAGAAGCGAAAATATTTTGTTTTCGTATTTTCCTTTTCAGCTGATTGCCACTTCGCCGCCTATAAGCCACATCCAAAAATTCCTGAACAAAAATATATTGCGTTGGCCAATAAAGTTATTAGGTTACATTACTTAAACTAAGTCTAGACTAACTGAACCTTAAGCATGCGCAATGACAAATGTAGTCCGCAATGACGTTAAATTAGGAAATTTTTAAATCAGGCGATTTGGAAAAAAAGCTTCAGTCCAGAAAAGTAGAACGAAAAGGACTGTTAAATCCTATCCGAAAAAGTAATTATATAGCAGATGTTATACCGTCTACAAGTCCTAAGGAATGAGATACGAGGCATGCAAACAAACTGCGTATGAAAAACGAAAATGTTGACAGCTGTCACTTGACAAATCAGGATAATCATTCGTTGTTATCTGTTTTCTCTCATTCATCAGATACATATATGTACATCATCACAATTTCGCGTCAATTATTTCATGTTCAATGGGTAAAAACTTAGTTAATAACACAAATACATACAGTGGCCGCAATAATTATTATTTTTGTTGTTATTTAATTTTGTTTATTTTTTTATAAAAATTTTGTTCATTCTTTAACACAACCCGAGTAAATCGGTCTATATGATCGAGCTTTTACCGACAAATGACTGTTGTTTTAGCGAACCTCATTAAGTCGAGCCCTAACCGCCAAAATAACGTAAGCATTTTTTTCAAAAGGGAAAGTAAAGTCCCAATTTTTATGCTCTCACCCCCCAGGATTGTTCTGTATCGAAAAAACACCACTATTTGTTATTTTGAAATCAAAAAATATTTATTATGTTTTCCATGTATTTTATATGGGGTAAAAACAACTTTTCGTAGAAATGGCATAGAATTCTTTAAAATCAATATTTTTCGATCGGAAAACTCTGTTTCTCTTCAGAAGACTCTCAGTCATAATATCAAATTAATTATTTAACCATTTTTTATAGCAGCTACATTTTATCCGCCAAAACCACCAGAACATGCTAGAAAATGCAATGGGGGGATAAATAAAAACTGGTCAGTATTCAAAAATGGTTAAATAAATAATTGCGTATTGTTATTGGAAGTCTCCTGAAGAGAGTCGGAGGTTTCCGATCAAAAAATATTGATTTTCAATAATTCGAAAACCATACGAAAGAAAATTACTTGATACCGTCAGTCGTATAAGCTTAATGGGGTAAAGAGTGCGTTCACGTATGTCATACTCCGAAAAATGTGTTTTTACGTGATGAGTAATACGATATCGTATGTGACGATATGAGCCCCGAATTAATGATCAACATGATCAACATGATTTTCAGCTTTGCCTGATTGATTTTAGCTACGACCATTTATTACTGTCCGAGGTCAAAGCAAATTTATAAATCGCGAAAAATACATATCGCACACGATCTTCAAAAGTGAAACAACTAAAATTTTAGCATTTTTGAAATTATGCGCTAAAAATGTACACAGAGCTTTTATTTACCTTTCAGTAAAAGCTATAGCAAATTTTTGTTTGCCTGTCACTATGGTAGTATTTTAAATACCACAATAAATTTACCAGAATTCAAATACTAGATGTCTGTTCCCGGTATAAAAGTAAATATCGTGAAGTCTCTAAAAAGGCCATCTTAACCTTGCTTTCTTCTGTCACAACGTACTCTGTCAACAGGGTTTTCAGCTTACACTTATACAAAAAACAAGTTCAGGTCGAAATTGGATGCTACTCCAGAAATGCGCATACTGCTTTCAGACATTATATCGAACTACTCTTTTATGCAATACATGATTAATAACAGTGAAACAATTTCATTCTTCACATTAAAATTTAAAGTATGTATACTATTTCTAGTAAAAGTTTTTAGTCATATTTAAATTGCACTGCCTTTGATTTTCAGTAATTTGATGTGGGGTTCCTATAAAAAGAAAAGTGTTTAGTAAGGGTTCGATCATCTTAAAAGTTTAAGAACCCCTGCTTTAAATAACTCTCCAAAAATCGCTCTCACCTTCAGGATTTCGGAGGAATTTGGAGTACGGGATCATTTTTCCTGTAACTTCCTGCAAGTTCGTGTAAAAACCTGTAAGTTCATGGCGAACTGGATCAGCGCCAATAATGCAGCGAAAATGTATACTATCTAACGAAGGTAACACCACTGTGAAACCACGTTCTTAGCGTGAATGAGCATGCAACCATTCGAGATTAAGCGAAAGTGTAGCTGCAAAAATAAACCGAAGAGGTCAAGAAAACAAAAAACGATAAATGCGTAGAAATGTATGGAACTGCAAAAATGGTTGCACACACATGTCAACGAGCAAATTGTTGCTAAGTGCATGTTGCAAACTAACTACGTACTCATGTGTTTATGCCACTGGGTATCTGTGTACTAGTATGTATGTATATATGTACGTACATATGTATGTATGTATCCAAGTAACTCCATTTAAAAAACGCGAAGAGAAAATGCTATAAAAAACTAACTCCACGCCATAAATGGCAGTGCAATTAATTATTTTTTAACTGTTTTGTCGTTTCAGAATGTAGCAGCATAATCAACAATTTCACCAACCAACATTGACGACATAACCATCAACGGTACATCCTCTGCACCATCAGCCCCTTGTTCATCATTTCGTTGCACATCAACTGTGATCATTCATGGCGGCGACGCCGACTAACAACGCAACATGGCCAATCGAGTGGCGGCGCAACAGTAGCTGCGACAAGCAACTGCAGCGATCGAATATCGGAAGCTTTCTTTTTATTTGCGTCTAGGGCCACTTCTTGATTCGCTTATCTTTCATTATTCGTATTTGTCTTGTGGCTTTAGGTCTTTTAGGATACTGTGTGTGTGTGTGTGTGCGTGTGGTTGTGTGCCTCTTGCATTGCAGCCTGCCGAACATAAGGCTTGACGCAGCATTCGTTTGATTGATCGATTGATTGTCGCCGATATTCGATCAAAACAACCAATTGCGGTAATTTCCTGCTGATTTGCTATCAAAATGTTTTTGTATTGTCACAATTGATTGCCGATGTTTTGTAATTGTTTTTTCTTTTATTTTATCTTATATGATTTACTGTTATTGCTTTTATTTGCAAAAGAAAATAAGTTCTCGATTGCTTAGCGAAAATGGAACCCAAAGTTTTTCTATGATCCTCATTTTCGTTGTTGATGTTTCCGACAGGGTAGGAGTTTTATGTAATATGTCTGCAAACCAAATCTGATAAGGGATGACGGAAAATCGTTCCACATTACATATTCTTATGATTTTTATTCATATGATTTTCGGTGCGCTGGCACCAAAATTAATTTAAGACCCCAGCGACTCCGCTTCGTGACACTCCTGGGACACAGGAGTATTCAAAAAGTGCAAAAAGAGGAGTCTGGCCCAATGACATCTCGGAATATTACAATGACTCTTGAAAGGATGTTTTTGCCTCTCCCGGTAGTGCGATCGTGGCGGAAGTTTGCGCAGAGAAGGCCGATTCCACGTTTATGTCTATGAAGCATCTTGCGAAGCTACCCCAAGTAAACTTGCAGCACTCTAAGGCGGTTACTTCTCTTATAAACCGACGGCTGACCATTCTGCATGAGAAACCTCCATTTTATTGCAATATAGGAGCCTTCAGTGTATAAACAATGGTCCGATCGATGGCTCGTCGTATAATGTCTTCCCAGTTTATAGTGGACAAACTTGCGCATATCGGTTGTCAGGACTTGATTGCAGCAAGGCTAGGTGACTGATTTAAGCCTATCTCATTCCCAGGTGGGATCGTCAAGAAATTCAGACTGACTGTGTTTTAGAGAAGAGTTTCAGAGCGTCAGAACTTTGAATAAGGCTTGTTGCGACTCGTTCCCCCCTTAGATGCACTGTTGCTTTATAGTGAAAAAGTATCGCTTATCGTTTATTTGGCAGGGATTGGTTAGGTTAAGGGGGTTGTCCCTAAGTCTTCCAGTCTACTAAAGGGTTTTTCAGATTTCAATTGTGTGACCTGGATAGGGGAGTTCAATAACGCTGTGCTAAAAACTAGTACAGAATAATTTGACTTCTTTTAGTTCGCGCCGGAAGTAAAGATTATCGCTGATGAAGGAAGAACATGCTTAGTGCGATATCCTCTTTAGACAAGACGTCGTACAGCAACTCCTCTTCCTGCTATCAAAAAGTACTTTCAGGGCGATGATAAGATGGTAAATTTCGATTTGTTTTTTTTTTCTATTGTAGATATACCAGGGAGTATAATCTGTATTGCAATTCAAAACTCAAAGCGATTCAAAAGACGACACGGACAAATTACAAATCCATAGTGTCAAGTATTCAAATCGGAATGATTGATTTCCTTTTCGAATCGCAATACAGAGGGGACCCTCAGGTCAAAAGCTTCAATTTGATTTCCCGTACTTTGGATTGAGGAGTTAATACACAACAACCACAAAAGCTTTGCTACAACGTACAGCTTAGCTTAGCCTAATATGGCCTGGTAGTTTCTTTGCTTTTTATATTCCTGTAAATGCATAAATTCCTCTGGGTTCCACAGTCCGAGGCATCGCTTCACCAACCCCCACCAAATTCGGTCGAACATTGCTGTGTCTACATCGTTGTAAAGTTCATACAGCTCGTCTTTAAATCGTCTGCGGTATTCGCCGTGAAACTGCAAGAAATGCCTCCTCAGATGTTTTCATTGTCCATGCCTCCGCGCCATAAACCAGCACGGGAATGATGCTCTGACTGTTTGTTTGATGACAGGAGATACTTCGTTTTGTCCCCATTCACGACCAGACCCATTCGCTTTCCTCCTCTATCTAATTCCTAGAACGCAGAACAGATGTAGCCCTTGTTTTTACCGATAATGTCGATGTCGTTGGCATAAGCCAGCAATTGTACACTCTTGTAAAGTATTGTGCCTGAGCGGTCCAGTTAGGCAGCTCTTATTATCTTCTCCAACATCAGAAATCACACGAAAGCGAGTTAGTGAAATTGTCTGAAACCTTGTTTGGTATCAAACAGCTCGAAGAGATCCTTCCCAATTCCGAGTTTGAATTCCACAAATAGACACACACCGTGTCGATCCTATTCTCGCGAATCTTTTCCACGATCTGACGTGTTGTGAATACCTGATCTAAGATGGATTCTCCAGGTCTAAAGCCCCACTGATAAGGCCCAATCAGTTGATCACACGGTAGTTGTGACTAGGTCGCCTTTCTTGTGGACAGAAATTTACTCGAAAGTCAATCTCCTAACTGACTGTTATCGATTTTTAGAAAAATGAGCATGGCCTGCCCACTTATGACTACATAAGTTTATATCGATTATTTCTACCAAACTCGATTCAATTATTTCATTAAGTCTGATATAGAAAATTATCGAAACTGTTTGAAATCGTCGAGGAAAAATTCCCGGACTTATTATGTAGTTTACAGAAAAGTGCGGTTTCGCCCTAATTTATACTGCTTTGCTTGTTTTAATTACATTCCGAAATGAAATTCATTGAGCATATACATACATATGTACTTTTCGATCTTCTCTCCGCAAACATGTTTATATGTACATACATATTTCGAAAAACTGACTTTCGCTTACGCCATAATTTGTCATTCCTTTAATTGGCGGCGGCCGTTGGTCATCAGTCGTTTCGTCACAACGAGTGGCAATTTAACAAAAAAAAAAAAAACTCGCACGCGGATATGTCATTGGCGATGTCATTTCGTCCTGGCTATCTGTCTCAAGTCCACACATACTTATGTACAATGTATATCTGTATGTATGTACATAAATATGTCTATATATTTAGTACGCAATTTTATACGATATTTTTTTTTATTAGCTTTTGTAATTACTGCGATCAGAAAAAACCGCCAGGTTAAGGAATTTTAACAAGCCGTCCGAATTTTATGGTGTTGCGCATTTTTGAGAGGTCGACACCAAAAAACATGCTCAAAACAAAATGATTCTACAAAAAGAAAGAGGATCTGAAGTTGATGGCAATTTCTCGTTTTTTTTTTGTTGTTGTTTAAATTTGTTGTGATGGATGTCAGGAGCACAGGAAAGAAATATGTAACCCTGTTAAAAATTTTGCGACTAATTTCATAAAAGAGTGGACCTAAATTAATCTTCATGGAATATAATTGGGCATTAATTTGTGTCGACTTGTCTCTGCCTGTTATAGATTTTTAATATTAAAAGGGAATTCAATCGAAGAAATGATCCAACAAGAGGAAACAGTCCATGCGCCTTCACAACTGATCCCGGAGGCAACCCGGACGGAGTGCATTTTTTGTTGGGGAATTTAAAATTATACTAGATATCCNGGACCTAAATTAATCTTCATGGAATATAATTGGGCATTAATTTGTGTCGACTTGTCTCTGGCTGTTATAGATTTTTAACAGGGAATTCAATAGAAGACATGATCCAACAAGAGGAAACAGTCCATGCGCCTTCACAACTGATCCCGGAGGCAACACGGACGGAGTGCATTTTTTGTTGGGGAATTTAAAATTATACTAGATATCCGCAAGTTATTTTTGTAAACGTTAATAGGGAAGTTTGATAAGTCAGTAACCTTTTGACTTCTCGTATACTTAGATATGTATAGATGACAAAAAAATCAGTAAGCGCTTTAGCTAGTCCTAGAGACTATACATTTCAGAATAGATCCCGTGGTAGGGGTGTATGTACTCCTCTCTTGGCCATAGATATCCTGTACTCCTCCATTTCCCAGCGCAACGGGGAGGGCCTAAGAGTGCGCGGTACATCGTACCCCCTGAGGTCGGAATGGTATCCGGGAAGTGAGCCGCTGGCAAAGCGAGTGCACTTTCCTTTTCATTACCTGAATACACACCATTAGGTAGCCTTTTTGCTAGCCTGGTTCCCGTGTTGTCCTTCGCCAAAGCTTTATGAAGACAAGTAGCTGCAAGAGTCGATGAGATGTTCTGACAAAAAGTCGTTAGCCTTCCTAAACTGACTTACTGGCGTATTTAAAAGTCTGCGCAGTTCTTTCTTGAGCCCTGAGATTTCCAAAGATCACCAAGTAGGATAAGACTTTCCTCTTAGCTTCGTCGTGGGATAACTGGAGTTGAAGGCATCCACTATATTGTCGTCTAGACTGTTGACCCTGTCTTCTAAGAGTCAACTTTTAACATTTTGACTCTAATCTATTCAGGTTCACTCTGATTACTTCCTCGTTCTTTTCCCAGTTAGTTTTCCTGGGGTCCCGTTTGGGGAAACTTGTCTTAGCCCCAGTTCCCAGTACAAATCGGATAATCCCGTGATCGTATGAAGAGCATTCAGATGAGCTCCACCACCTAGCGATCAGAGGGCTGACCAATCAAGTACTGCCTCTCTAACCCTGGGACTTTCAGGATACTTACACCATTTCCAAGTAGGGAAGAATGGGACATTGGCCTATTAACGGCAAATACCGATATTACCATCTACATTAGTAGATGTTTTTGTTTTTGGTGCCTATTTTTTTCCCACCTTGAAATTTATGGGTAGGTAATACCCAAAAAAAGGACATTCAATTTCCTACGTAAAACTTCTAGAACACCAAATCGCTAACTTCGACATTTCTTGATACATGGGGCTTTGAAGTAGAGGTAGTGTGGAGTTTTCATAGATTATTGGGCTAAATTGTAGAAATAGTTCATCAACTTTAAAGCCCTATATCACAAGAAATATCGATGTTAGCGATTTGTAGGAAATTGAGTGTCCTACAAGTGTGTCATTTACATTTTTTCTGTACCTCTTGTTATTTACGAGATAGGTGGCAAAAAAATGAGCATTTCATGGAAAAACTGGGCTTAGTGAACCGTACTACCTCGCTGGTGAGAGTTACGGTAACGCCGCAATTGACACTTTTGTAGAGCATTTAATTCTGAAGAAATTCCTTCATTGACCATTATTATACCACCAAATGCCTCTGAGGTGTAGAATTTTTGAAGAAAAAGATCAAAAGTAAAAATTTTAAACGGGAAATCTTTTCCCGCCTTGCTAGAGCACTTAATTTTAATATTAAGGGTTCAAATTTTCAGGGAATTTTCCTCAAATAGTTCTGAACTGGTCACGAAATGGTCCTGCAATAGTCTTGAACCAATCTCTAAATAGTCCTGAACCAGGCCTTAAATGTACTCAAACAAGTCCCGAAATGGCCCTGAAATAGTGCTGAACTAGGTCCGAAATGGTCCTGAAGTAATCGCGAAATAGTTCTGAACGGTCGAAAAAGTAGTGAGCTTGGTACAAAATGATCTCAAACAAGTCTTGAAACGGTTCCGAAATATGCTATTATTAGTCAAAAAACGGTTCTTAAAATAGTTCTGAACTGGTCTGAAATGGTTCTGAACTAGACCCAATGTTAATACGAACTAGTTCCGAATAGTTCCTGAAATAGTCCTACACTAATCTAGAAATGGTCCAGAACTGCGCCGAAAATGAACCTCAAATAGTACTGAACAAGTCCCGAAATGGACCTTACCAGGTCACGAAATAATTCGGAATTAGTCCCGAAATTATCGGAAATTATTACGAACTAGTCCAAAAATGGTCCTAAACAAGTCGTGAACTTGTCCCGCCGAAACGGTGCAGAAATACTGGGCTATGGTCCGGAAATATTCATTTATATACACGGAATTAAAAATTTTCGGCTGGGTTACACAAGAAGCTGTTACAAATCTTCTGCTGGGTTAACGCAAGTTTTACCCATACCGAGACCTTAGATGTTTATACGTCAACAAGTTCCGAACAAAACGCGATTTACGCTATTTTAAAGACTTGTCAAGAACGAAAGCTTTTATGACGCTAAAAACCCATCAAAGTAAGCTTTAAAATTAAGCGGGCAGATAATTACACACTTTTTTCGTGACCTTGTCTAATAAATGCGAATAAGCAAGTATAAAACTGTTCAAAAACGAATAACCTTTTGTAAGGATTACCTACTTTCGTTAATAAACGAACAGTCGAAATGCCAGTGTGGTCCATGGCTGCATGACATCGGATCATCCTTTAGGTACTCTGTTTGAACAAAAAGGGCGACGTAGTCCAACCATTTTTCCTATATACATATATACAGATGTACATATGTATGTCTGTATGAGCTATACATAAATAAATATACAAGTATGTACATATGTATGTATATGCGCATGCCGGCTAGTGGACGGACGTTTGAGCGTAGTTTGCAGGACGGAATTTTTATGACCAAACAAAGCGCACAACAATTGCCAATTAAAATTTTTCTACAAAATCCAGTATCTACAGCATTTCACTCCCCACCGCATCGCATTACGGCGTATACATACGTATGTATGTATGCATTTCTCCATTTTCAAAAGTGACACAACTCAAAATTACACGTTCGTCAGAAAATGCGAAAAACTATTTCTTAGTATATGTATGTTAATCATATGGGCAAGTAGGCAAGACTTTGCCTTAGGATTTTTCAGCAAATTATAATAAAAATTTGCTCCAGCTTTTGCTGAAAGGTAAATACAAGCTCTGTGTAAATTTGTAGTGCATAAATTCATAATTGCCAAATCTTGAGTTGTGTCTCTTTTGAAGATGGTGTGCGTATGTATGTATGTATGTATATGTAATAACCATACCAATGCGTGGCCATGGACCAGCACCATCATGGCACCGCCGCCAAAAAAAGGATTTCTGTGTTCGACTAATTAATTGCTTTGCTCACGTTTTTTCGCACAAAATGTTCACCGGAAAGAATCAATCCAAGTTTGGACGACCAACCAGTTAGCCAACCAGTCAACCAACGAACTACGAATCTTCTTCCGGCCAACCGAGCACGAAAAAAGTAATGGAAAAAAATAAGTACATATGTATATGCATACATACATATGTATGTATGTATGTACATTAGGGTTATGACTTTCTTTAGTCTAAAAAGCTTGCGGTGGCACATACGCTAATGAACTTGGACTAAAATTCCAGAAAACTTAATTAATTTTGTTAAAGTATAGAAAGTGCAATTGTGCTGAAGTTAATATATATTTATATGTATGCACATAAGTCGGTTAACTGTCTAAAAATGGCATTATTTATCTTAACAAAATATTTAAAATTCTTTATATTTCGCATACGTATAACACTCGTAATAATAATATTTTGGCGCTCAAGTGTTGGGCCAAGCTTCTCCTCCAATTTGTTGTGCGCGTCTTAATGTTGTTACACAACATGGAGAAATCTACAGTTTTACGCGGCCTCCGAACGGCAAATGAATTTTTATGAAAAGCGTTCTTCTTCTTAACAGAAATACACTCCGAGGTTTTCCATTGCCTGCCGAGGCCGAGCGCAGTTAGAAAACAACTTTTTCTAATTTAGATGTTTCCCGGACCAGGGGTCCAACACAGATCCTACGGAGCGGTAGCAGGCACTACTAATCACTACCAGCCACAGCGACCGAAAGGATCTATAGCGATGCCAAAACCACTGATAGTTTACTCTAGTCTAGAGATGTATTGCTTAAAATGTATGTATGTATTTCAGCGACTATATGAGTTAAGGCCTTTCTATATTAAGGTAACGATGTGTACAAACATACATGTAGCAGCACTTAATTTCATTCAAAGAAATGGCGTGTCGTCCATTTCCGCTGTAGTGTATGTAAATAGTGCATATATTTAGGCGCAATATTTAACTTCTTCTGGCGGGGCAACATCTAGAGTCTTCTAATTGTATCTCTTTGATATGATGCCTACAACGAGGTTGATAGCTAGACTAGGCTGATATCCATAAATAGCTTTGCTACATTTAAAGTACAAAATGGTGGTCTGGACCAGAGCTGTAAAATGACTGAATCAGTAGGATCTGCATTCACTCGGTATTCTTTTCAAAATTTTGATTGTTTGGTTGTATAAAAAAAACCCCCTCATTCCTGAGTGGCTTAAATTATTTTGAAACAAAAACAAACATAATGTGTTATTGAATGCTAGAGTTTCATTCAGAATAGAATGTGAATGTAACAAAAGCATTCGCAATCATCGTGATTGTAAATTTTGATTGAATGCAAACACTTTTGATCATTCAATACTACACTGAAGAAGAAAATCTTTATAGGAGAAAATAGTCGTTTTGCTTTTGCTTTTCTACCACTGCTACCATTTGGTAAAGTATTACCTATGACCGTTTTTTACAGATAAAAATTGGTCAAAAAGGATGGCCTCGCGAAAATGTATTTTAAAAAAGGACATCATATGTATGTGGATAAACCATGTACTGAATGATGAAATCTGCTATCATTCGATGGTTGTTATGCAAGATTATTTCATGTTCTGCATATTTTCCAATCTTTTAAAGGAAAAAATTATAGATACTAATTGTCTTGGAAGATTTTGCACTCAGTTTTTAAACAACCAAAACCATAAATTTGTACAATAAGTTCATGTAAATCAAGCTGCGTTTCATGCGTGGAGGAGTCCAAGCATCCGTTCGTAGAACATGGCTTAGGCCGCGTGGCCGCTGTGCATTGATGCGCACACGTGCATATGTCAATATCGTTTTGAAGTTCATACACCTCATTATTCCATCATCAAAACTTACATATTTTTCTTAGTGTATAAAATTTGATTGGAACTGAATTAGAGAATGCACACATAGCAAAGTGCTCATTCATCTGGAAACTAATTCAGTATTGAATTCTGTTTACTTCAGCATTCTCAGTTTTTCATTCAGGTACATATTTACCACCTTGCTGTGTGAAATCATTTTTTTTTTATGATTTTACACTACCAGACAAAAGGAAAAAGAATGAAATCCTACTTATAAATATTTCATGATTAAAATTTTAAATGATTTCACAGTTTCACAGCTCTGGTCTGGACATACAACATTGCAAGTTGAGAAAAGCGTTGTAAAAACTATTAATAAAAATCAAGTCACGACCCTAATGTTCATTCATACTACTATGCATACAAACATACCCTTAGAAAAAAATAGCAACAACATGCTTCAAATCAAATCAAAGGCATGTTAAGTGGGTTTGCAACGATTTCGCGGGAATGCTGAAGCTCCTTGGCACGGGTGCAGACGGCAATCAATGAAGTTGTTTGTAATATCCTATGGTCCAGCAATTCGATAGTTAACAGATTTCCATTTTGGTTTTGCATTTTTATTGTGGCCTAGTTCTTGTGTCCTCTTTTAAAAATACTATGGGGCATCGACAATTTTCTTTTACTCGAGTCGTTTAGTTATATGTAGTAAAAATTGTGGAGCTATTAGCTCAACTACAAGCTTGTAAACATACATTATCTTGTATGTATATAAAAATTAAATATTTTATGATGGCGATGCCTGACCAAACGGCTGAACCGATTTCAATTCGGTAAAAAGTACTTTTTTGTCCTTCGGTGTGGAAGGTTTCTCACTAAAAAAAATCAAAAATTTGTCTTATTGTTGCCAAAGAATAAAGAAAGCTAAGACGTCAAAATTTCACAATCCATTGAGTTTTCGGTATATTGTATGTCACTAAACTACTAAACGCAATGCAATGGGGTATAGTCGTTGTGTTGTGTATGCAGTTACAGTTGCACGGCTATATTCAATCCCGGCTCTTGCGTCCTCGTTCGCGCACGTGAGCAACTCATGTGCGAGATGCGGTAATCAATCCGAGTGGAGCCTTGGGTCACGGTAGAAAGAGAGGGAGCTTCGGTGGGGCCACCCCGACTTGTTCGGTTTAAGGGCTCACTGAAGTCTGCAGCGTTTGTTCACCAGTAGGTGCGGCTGCAACCGGGTGTATGTCTGGGAGCAAGCGGCTCGCTATATAAACGTGTATTTGGTTGCGAAACCACCCCCGTCCCAGCGATGGGTTTTGCGCTGCATTTGGGCGAAGAAGCGAAACAATGCCTCGGATGAGACCCCCCTTAATAAATATGACGACCACGGCAAATGTTTAAATGGCTACGATTTGAGGGCATGCACATGGAACGTGGCTGTCTCCGGATCGAAAAACGAGAAATCAAATCGACCATGTTAAGATAGACGGAAGGCATGCTTCCAGTGGTTTGAACGTAGTACACCCCGAGACGCAAACATCGACTCGGACCTCTATCTTGTTGCAGCCAAGATACGCACCAGCCTCTGTGCAGCAAAAAAAATGTGCGCCCAAATATGCAAGGAAAGCGTAACGTCGAAAAGCTGCAATTACAACAGACAACCAATGTATTCGCTACTCGACTCTCACACCTGCTCTCAGAGAGCACTCTTCAACAAACCGGCATATGCTCGCATTACCCGCTCATTAAGTACCGCCGCCGAAGAACTAGTCGGATTTCAGCGAGCCCGAAAGAACAACTGGTATGCTGAGGAGTGTCATGAAGCTGCAGAGAAAAAAGACGCCGCCTACAGGGCCACGCTGCGATTGGGCGGAACGCGCGCTATGTGGGACCGCTATGGGGATCTGAAGAGGGAAGCGAGACGTATTTGCCGCAATAAGAAGAGAGAGGCCGAAATACCTGAGTGCGAAGAGCTTGAAATGCTGGCCGACAGGAAGACTGGCCGAAAATTTTACCAGAGAGTTAGGCGACTTACGGAAGGTTTAAAGACCGGGGCGTACTCCTGTAAGAACAATAATGGCGACCTAGTAACTGATGTCCTGAGCGTACTTAAATTATGGAGGGAACACTTTTCCGCCCTACTAAATGGTAGCAGCACGCAAAGTTGCGGAGAAGAAGACCCCGAGCCCGCAGTCGGTGATGACGGAGTCGACGTTCCACCGCCTGACTATGACTAGGTACGTATAGCAATAACGCGGCTGAAAAACAACAAAGCCGCTGGAGCTGACAGCCTGCCAGCTGAACTATTTAAGTACGGCGGCGAGGAGTTGATAAGGTGCATGCATCAACTCTTGTGCAGAATATGGTCAGATGAACGCATGCCGAGGACTGGAATTTAAGTGTGCTCTGCCCAATCTACAAGAAAGGTGACCCCGCCATTCGCGCCAACTACCGCGGGATCAGCCTTCTAAGCATAGGTTACAAGGTCTTATCGAGCGTACTGTTGAAAGACCGAAGCCCACCGTCAATGAATGATTGGGCCTTATCAGTGTGGCTTTAGACCTGGCAAATCACCATAGAGCAGGTATTTACAATACGCCAAATCTTGGAAAAAACAACCGCGATAAAAGGATCGACACTCACCACCTATTTGTCGACTTTAAAGCCGCTTTCGACAGCACTAAAAGGAGTTGCCTATACATCCCTATGTCTGAATTTGGCATCCCCGCCAAACTGATACGGCTGCGTAAAATGACGTTGAGCAATACCACCATCTCCGTCAGAATTGGGCAAGACCTCTCTGAGTCGTTCGCCACCAAACGGGGCTTCAGACAGGGCGACTCTCTTTCATGTAACTTCTTTAATCTGATGTTGGAGTTAATAAGAGCTGCAGAACTGAACCGCTCAGGAACCATTTACTACAAGAGCATGCAATTGCTGGCTTATGCCGATGACATCGACATCATCGGTAACAAAAACCGCGAAGTCTGTTCTGCCTTTTCCAAGTTGGATAGGGAAGCAAAGCGCATGGGTCTGGTGGTAAACGAGGACAAGACGAAGTATCTCCTGTCATCAAACAAACAGTCAGCACATTCGCGCCTTGGC
>NW_016158787.1:22570-41150 GCF_001687245.7 Rhagoletis zephyria
TCTTTAATCTGATGTTGGAGAAGATAATAAGAGCTGCAGAACTGAACCGCTCAGGAACCATTTACTACAAGAGCATGCAGTTGCTGGCTTATGCCGATGACATTGATATCATCGGTAACAAAAACCGCAAAGTCTGTTCTGCCTTTTCCAAGTTGGATAGGGAAGCAAAGCGAATGGGTCTGGTGGTAAACGAGGACAAGACGAAGTATCTCCTGTCATCAAACAAACAGTCAGCACATTCGCGCCTTGGCACCCACGTCACTGTTGTCAGTTATAATTTCGAGAAAGTACAGAATTTCGTTTAATTGGGGACCAGCATTATAATAGCACCGATAATAATGTCAGCATGGAAATCCAACGCAGAATCACTCTTGCCAACAAGAGCTAATTTGGACTGAGGCAATTCAGGAGTAAAGTCCTCTCTGCACGTACGAAAACCACACTCTATAAATCACTCGTCATGCTCGTATATGACGCAGAAGCATGGACAATGGCAACATCCGATGAGGCGGGTCTTGGAGTATTCGTTGCGGAAGCTTTACAACGACATGGACATAGTGCAGCGAATTAAAATACAGCGGCTCCGTTGGCTTGGTCATGTCGTTCGAATGGACACCGACGCTCCAGCTCTGAAAGTATTCAACTCGGAACCCACTGGTGGTACCAGAGGAAGAGGAAGGCGACCACTGAGATGGAAAGACAAGGTGGAGAAGTACTTTGCTTTCTTGTTAAATATGTTAATTTCGTGCGCATATCAAACATTATCTGAAACATCAACTATAATTAAATTATTTTTTTCTTACTTTTTACAGTACAGTTTAGGCAAGTTCCAACGTTATGTAAAAGCCTTAAAAATCCGAGAGTATTTTGGTTGTGTGAAATAATATTCCACAAACAAAATACATGGGTAAAAATTACCGAATACCGAGTTACCGAGCACAAATTTGTAGGCCCAGAATTGAAAATTCAGTACAAATCAGTACAAATTTTGAAAAATCAGGACATTCATTGAGGAAATGAATAAAATCAGTACGAGAGAAGAAAACTCTGTACTGTACTGATAAAATCAGTACGTATTGCAACCGCACGTTTAGGCTGCAACCTGGCACATACAAACAGGGGGCTATCACAGAAACCATCGTAGTCCAATTTTTCGTGAAAACTACGTAAATGGGATCACTGAATCCGAATTGCTACGAACGTGTGTATTGAAAGTATACGCTACGTTCGTGTCTATTCGGATTCAGTGATAGCATTTTCGAAGATTTCACGAAAAATTGGACTATGATGGATTCTGTGATAGCCCTGAATATAGAGTAGACATATCAGGGCACTATCCCAGTGTATAAGAATTTTGGGAATATATCGTCCACAATGCCATCTATCGTGTACATTCTTAGTCGCAATATTTATTTTCGATTGGCTAAGGTATGTTCTAAATATGAGCCAAATCGGCAAGTAAATTGAATACTTTCAGAGCTGGAGCGTCGGTATCCATTCGAACGACATGACCAAGCCAACGGAGCCGCTGTTGTTGTTGTTGTTGTTGTTGTAGCGGCTACAACAACTCCGCCCAGGATGGTTGGTATCTCAGTCGTTGTCGTCAAGTTCCACTAACGGCAACCCTAGGAAGCGTGCAGCTTCTGTGGGGTTTATCCACAGGGACAAGGCCGTTAGGGTTGTCGGGTTTTCCGGGCATGCGAAGAGATGTTTCGAGTCATGTGGGGTCTCTCCGCATGCCGGACACTCATTCGGCACATCCTCATTCAACCTACTCAAGTAGGAGTTCAACCTGCTGCAGTAGCCGGAGCGAAGTTGTGCGAGTGTAGTGCGTGTCTCCCGAGGCAGATGAAGCTCTGTCTCGTCTATGTCCGGGGTTGGTATGCCTAGAACGGCATTCACAGGTCTAGAGTCTACATAACTCGAGACTGAGTCCCTGTGAATGCCGTTCAGGGCCTGTCTGTAAGCTGTCGGGTCCAGAGGTTGCTTAATGAACCTCTGGACTTCGTCCGTCAGTTCATATAGATGCCTCCTGACGTGCCTAGGCGAGGGCTCCTCTGCAAGCAGCTGTCTGCTTGGGTGGCCACTTCTGTGGCTCCCGATCAGGAACTGCTTGCAGAGCATTATATTGTGCTCCTTTACAGGGAGCATTTGCGCCTCGCCGTGCAGGTGGTGTTCAGGCGACATCAGGAGGCATCCTGTCGCTGTCCTGAGTGCGGTGTTCTGTACAGTCTGTAGCTTCGTCCACTGCGTCCTACTAGTCCCTGGCGACCACACTGGCGCTGCGTAGTTCAAAACCGGCCGGCCTATTGCCTTGTATGTTGCCAGCAACGTTTCTTTGTCTTTGCCCCAAGTACTGCCGGCTAGCGACTTGAGGACCTTGTTGCGGCTCTGTACTTTATTGACAATAGCGGTTGAGTGCGCAGAGAAGGAGAGCAGGCTGTCGAATGTTACTCCGAGTATTTTGGGGTTATTCACCGTCGGAATTGGTGTGTCATCGACGTGAATCCCCAGCGGTAGCCTGACCTCCTTCGTCCAGGTTGTGAACAGGGTCGCGGAGGATTTCGTAGGGGAGAGGGCTAGACACTTTGCAGTGAAGAAGCGAGAAAGTTCGGAGAGATAGCCGTTTACTTTCGAACACAGGTCATCAATTCCATTCCCAGTCGCCATGATCGAGCAATCGTCGGCATAAGAGACAATCGAGACTCCCTCTGGTGGTTGAGGGAGCTTTGAAATGTAAAAGTTAAACAGTAGCGGGGAAAGGACACCACCCTGAGGAACCCCCTGTTTTATTTTTCGCTGCTTACTCGTTTTGTCTCTAAACATTACCGACGAATGTCGACCACTCAGATAATTTGCCGACCACCGTTTGAGCCTCTGTGGGAGAGAGGAGGCCTCTATATCTTCTAGTAGCGTGGAATGGCAGACGGTGTCAAACGCCTTTGACAAGTCCAACGCTACTAGAATCGTTCTCTCACAGGGACGGTTACGGTTAAGGCCACGAGTTATCTGAGTGTTTATGGCGTTAAGTGCTGTTGTTGTACTGTGCACTTTACGGAAACCATGCTGATGCTTCGCTGGGGTCAGGTGGTTTGTGAAGTACGGGAGTAGCAAGGCCTCGAGTGTCTTCGCTACCGGGGAAAGGAGTGTAATCGGACGATACGAATCTCCTTTGTTGGCAGGTTTCCCCGGTTTGAGCAGTGGGACCACTCTCCCCACCTTCCAGATGTCTGGGATGATGAGAGTGGCCATTGACAAGTTGAGGACCTCCGTTAGGTACGCTACCCCCGCAGGACCCAAATTTTTCAGCATCAGCATGCATATTCCGTCGGGACCCATGGCTTTGGAGGCTTTCGCCTTCCCGATGGCCACCTGAACTTCACCGCAAGTGAAAGCAAGGGGGGCACAGGTTGTTGGCAGTTTGTGCAGCCTTCTGGTCACTCGACGCTTGGCTTTGTCCACCGGAGGATGCAGTATGAACTGCCGGCTAAAATAGCTCGCGCATCGCTCCGGGTCCGACGAGGCATGGTCGCCGAAGGAAATTTCGACTCTGTCGTCGTGCTTCGTCGGATTAGACAATGACCTCACGGTTGACCAAAGCTTGCTCACACCAGAGGTGAAGTTACAGGTCTTCAGATGCTCCTCCCACTTCTTCCGCTTATGTACGTTTACTAGTTGCCGAATCTCCGCGTTGAGATCCCTGATACGGGGATCTCCGGGATCGGCCTGACGAAGGCTATCACGCTCATTGGCTAGAACAGCCGCTTCGGCAGGGAAGTTTGGACGTGGGTCCGATATACATCCTGCCGGTATGAAGCGAGCTGCAGCAGCAGTGATAGCCCTGCGGAACTTACGTTCACCGAGATGGACGTCGGTTGGTGTGGGGAGCGCTGTGAAGGTGTTTTCGGTAAACTCCGCGTAACCTTTCCAATCAGCTTTAGAAAAGTTGATATAGGTCCGGTGTTTGGCGGAGGCAAAGTCGGTTGGTTTATCAATCGAGATGACTATGGGTAGATGGTCTGATGCTAGAGTCAGCATAGGTCGCCACGTTATGCTGTTTATCAGACCAGCGCTGACTATTGTGATGTCTGGCGAGCTACTGCAGTTACCCATAATCCTGGTGGGTGCGTCGTCGTTCATTGTGCAGAATGTCGAATCGTCTATCTGCTCAGCCAAGTCTGTTCCCCTACGATCGTTTGACAGGCTTGAGTGCCAAAGATCGTGGTGCGCATTAAAGTCACCTACTACCATACGGTTTTCACCTCTGAGGAGCGCACCTATATCAGGGTGATATCCTGCCGGGCAGCAGGTGACAGGGGGTATGTATATGTTAAATATTTCGAGCTCGACATCGCCTGACCGGATAGCGATGCCCTGACATTCTAGGGTGGTATCCCTGCGGTCGATGTCTGCTTCGATAAGACGATACTGCACGGTGTGGTGCGTGATGAACGCTAAGCCACCACCATTATCTCGCTCGCGATCTCGACGGTGCACGTTGTACCCGGCGCAATTCAACAAAGTTGAATTGCTGTGCAACTTCGTCTCTTGGACCGCAGCTATCAATATACCATGCCGACACATGAAGACGGTTATCTCCTCAATCTTGCTCTGTAGCCCGTTGCAGTTAAATTGAAGGAGCTTCATGTGGTTCGGGAGACGTGTCGTTATGTGGGGTGTAAGTGAAGTGTATGTTCTTGCCGCCGTTGGCTGTGTGCGCTGCTGTGGTGATTGCCGCCCTGTGGTGGTGGCGGGGGGCGTCGCAATTGGGGTCTGCGACCGATCAGCGCAACACGGGCCCTCGAAGTTCCCAGTCCAATCTCGCGTGGTACGCAGACCTGAGCATGCCCTAAAGTGGCACCAGCCAAGGCAAGTGTTGCACTTGACTGATGTCACATTACGGAATATCCTGGTCTGACATACCGTGCAGATTGTAGGGGGAACCAGGAGTTGTTGGCGGCGGCGTGTGGGTGGTGGTGCGGTTGTGTGTGTTATGTGGTCTGTAGTGGCTGTGGTACGGTGTGTGGTGTTATTATGTTGTTGTGTTGTGGTGACTGTGTGAGGCTGCTGTGTGAGTGTGTGAGGCTGCTCGGGCGGACTGTGGTTAGCCGTGGAGGCTGCTCTGTTTGAGCAACAGGAGCTGCTGTATTTTAATGCGCTGCACTACGTCCATATCGTTGTAAAGCTCATAGAGCTCATCGATCCGTCGTCTGCGGTACTCGCCGTCGCCAACGCGTAAAGGCCCGAAAATCTTCCGAAAAATCTTTCTCTCGAATACTCCAAGAGCCGCCTCATCGGATGTTGTCATTGTCCATGCTTCTGCGCCATATACCAGTACGGGCATGATAAGTGACTTATAGAGTGCGGTTTTCATACGTCGAGAGAGGACTTTACTCCTGAATTGCCTACTCAGTCCAAATTAGCACTTGTTGGCAAGAGTGATTCTGCGTTGGATTGCTCACTGCTGAATATGGAGCGCTCCAATAGCTTTGCTTAGTGTTCTTTCCACTTTATTCTTTAGTAATTAGTAAGTTCTTTTTTATATATTTTCAATTTAAAATACGCTAAACAAAGTGTGCTTAGAATGAAAAGCAGCTAAGTTAATTTTTACAAATTTTAAAGGGGGAAAAGTTGCTTGTAGCCATTTTCTTCAAGTATTTTGCGAAATTTTTAATACAAAACTATGCGTTTTTAAAGCAAGGAAGATTTCATGTTGATTAAAAGATTTCGTATTATTTTGGGCTTATCGTGTTTTTGTGTATGTTTAGTACTTGGCAAATTTTCCTTTCATTGAATATAAACGGAAAGAAATAAAGCAAGTAACTTTTTTATAAATGATGCACCAAAGAACTAAAAATTACCGATAACATTTTAGTATTTTTTTTTGTTGAATTACATGGAGTTTAGCCTGCATATAACGAATAAATTCAATTTATTTTTATATGGAAGAAAACTGTAACATTTGAAACTTGCACTGAACCAATAACAAACGAAGCATCAACTTTGTTTCTGATGCAATGATTGCTCTAGCGATGCGTTTCGATAACTTTTCGGATGCGTTTTGGAACAGTATACATTGTCAATATTTTGTAGTGCGGCATTATGGAACATTATACTTTGTACCAAGGTACATTGAACAGGTAGTATCAGTAGAGCAGCCGATTTGATTTATTTTCAAATTATTTGGTCTCGAAAATGTCAAATATTTTGAATTTTTTCTCACGAAAATTATAAGTTGTTAAAATCCATTTGCTTGTGAAACCTTTTTCCATACAAAACAAGCGATTGAATAGCAGCTTTTGGAACGTTCGCCCAACTCGGCAGCACGACCGCTGATTACTGGGCCTTGCAAAGGATGGATCAATGCTTCGAGAAGCAAACAAATTTACTAGGAAAGAAAGTTGCATCAATTTTTATTTTTTCCAATTTCAATTTTTTATTTTTTATAATTTTTTGTATTTCACATGGCACGCTTTGATTTAGAAGAAAAAATTCAGAACAGTTGTTGACACTTTCGATACCAGAAGCAACAACAAAATACACGCAAATGTTGTTTTTGCTCTACTGATACTACCTGTTTAATGTGCCTTGCTTTGTACGAATGCAAAGCAATCGACGTTTCGGAAGTCAGCCTATTATAATAGAATTGCATAAGCTACAAAGCTGCATACTCAAAATAGAAATGCGATGCGATAGACAACCGCCACGTATTTGCCTTTCGCATCGCATTACAGAGTAGCCCCCCAGATGGCATCGGGTGATATCTATCTGCGTAGGCGGCTTTTGACTTTTTCCCTATTTTGAAGAGGTTCGCCTGAGGAGCCCTGGAGTCGAAGGAGAAAGAGACTCAGGTCATTGAATTCTTTGGTATTTGCTCTTTCAAGCTGGAAAGGTAAGCGATGTCACGCCCCACCAGTTTTTTGTTCAAGCCTCGAACTAACAGATACATTTCGGGACCCAACCCTTTATTTTAGTTGCGCTATAAATGATCTTTCTTTTGATCTTATTATGCTAATGATTTGATTAATAAATGAAATGAAAATAACTAAAAGTAAATAACAACAAAATACCAAAAAAACTGAAAGTTGTCAATATGTGGTGCGGCTATACTTTTTTCTCCACTGTATAAGTACTGTTCAGTCCAACCGGTACTGTTCTACGATGGGTTCAGCAATGTCCCGAATAGGCATCCATGCATACATATGTATTTATCATATTCGATTCTGTTTTCGATCCTCGGACAAGCACCACAATACATAAGCCGTAATCGATTCGCCCACAGTTAGCAAGTGGCGAAACGAACGAACTCAATGAGGTACAACCAAACTCGCTATCGTCTATCCGTGCTATCACATGCAAAAGCAACAACAAAGCTAGCATGGATAGACGAAAGCGAGTTTGGTTGTACCTCATTGAGTTTGTTCGTTTCGCCACTTGCTAACTGTTGGCGAATCGATGACGGCTAATATCATACTCTTCATAGATTTCCTATTTCCGCTCATCTTTTAGTTTTAGCAATTGGTGCAGATGGATTTTCGCCCTTGTAGAATTCTTTAAGTAATGCCATTGCTTCATCAGCACAAATCCCGCCTTTTACTTCCGGTTTGATAATAATATTGTTCGTGACAAATGGCACATCAACTAAAGTTTTGCCACCAAAACGATCATTAGCACAACCATATATAACCTCCTTGACACCTAAATCATGTAGTGCGGCTGAGCACATAATACAAGGCTCTACAGTGACTATAACACTGATTTTAGGAAATACGTCCCGATATAGCAATCCATTTTGCCTGCAGTACTCTAACGTTTGGTCTATGCAAAGAAACTCTGCATGCCGGGTAGCATTTTTGGTAGCATTCACATCATTTCCAGATCGTGCAATCACTTTGTCCATACCATGCGCATGGTAGATGAAGATGCAACCCACCGGTACTTCTCCAGCTGCTAACACTCTCCTGGCCTCCGCGAATGCTTCGTCCATGAAGTGCTCCATTATGTATTAAACTAAAAATAAAACATTTTAGTAAAGGTTTATGAAATATTCATGCACAAAACTTACAGAAAAATCTGCGAAGTTGCGGTGCAGATGTCCAAAAACCATCGAAAATATCGATATTACGCGCCGATGGATATATTAACGAGCGCTGAAAAACAGACAAGTGGTGGCAAAAGCGCGCAAAACGCTAAAAAAAATTAAATTGTGCTTACAATTAAATAGGGATGGTTAATTACACAGGTTTACAAAAAAAAACAGCTTATGGATAATAAAGCAAACCTATATATCCCTATGTTATTTGAAACGCTGAATGCGAATCCGAAGTCCGTTAGTCTCCACCAGGTTCGTGGTCAGTTGAAGGTCAAGTAGGGAAAAATTCATTGAATAAACCTGAAGAAAGTTTGAATGCAAACTATCGAAAACATCGAATGGGATGACTATCGATAGTTTTACAGTTCTAATTTTCGACTATCAAATTTCACTTTCCTAAAAAACACCTTTGCATTGCAATTCACAATAGTGTAAGCCAGCTGTTCGAAACATGAACGAAAGAAATTTTTGGTTCATGTGTTCGAAACACACGGTGGTGTTTAACAACACCTTAATGAGCCTCGATACACTTGTCTTTTCAGACTGTCCGGCCAGACATTGACGAAAATAGATAATATATATAAGATAGATAATATAGGTATAATAGAAATAGACTCTTTCGTATTCGGATTTTGCTACGAATCGTAGAAATAGTATGCAGCGGTCCGAATCGTATTTTCGAAATTCGTAACAATGGCATGCCTAAAAGCGAACGAGTAAGCTTTTTTGCGTAATTTTGTACGAAAACAATTCTGTGTCGGAGGCGAGATAATACATGTAAATCGATGTGTGTTTGCAGGAAATATTAGTGGCGTTCATTTAAACAGATAAATTTTCCTTTCTCATATACGTATATTTTTATCCACTGCTTTATATAAACAAGCAAGAAAGAATCTTTGCCACCCCTGATCGAGAAACTTGGGGCCGGTTTAGTTATTTGTACAATGATTTTTTTTTTGTGTCCAAACGCATAACCCGAATCCAGAAACTCTAACATACACGTGTAATCAAAGGATTAAACTTTTATTTGAAAAAAAATTTTTGAAATTTCCGAACACTAGCTTATTAATTAATACGGTTTGCACTATGCACGTGTTTGCAAATTTGGTGGGTTATGCGCAAAAATACTATGGATGATATGCACAAAAATGTTGTATAGCTTTGAATTGCGGAAGGCAACGTTCCCAATTTAACTTGATGAATAAATTTCAAAGCATGATGATGGGAGCTATGTGGCACGCAAAGCGAATCAAGCGTTTTATCTGGCATCAGCTTAAAAAGCAAAAACAAAATGGACAACAATAATAATATCCAAAGAATTGGGAATGTCACCAAGTAAAAACTTTATTAAAAAAAATTACAAATAAACACAGTTTATCAAACAAAAAAACTAAAACTTAAAATTCATTTATCTACTAACATTGTCCACAGGTACAGGACATTTTCTCATAAAAAAGTACATTTCTATGATTTAAAATAAACTTACGTATACATACATACATACGTTCTATGTTACGAGCAATAACAGCCAATTTCACGAAAACATTTAAGTAAATACTTTTTCACTTTAATCATTCTATTACTTCTCATTTAAGTCACATTTAATTTTAAACTCATTAAGGAATTTTCATACTGTTACAACAAAACCACTTTCAACTTTTTCATTTTTTTTTATTAATTTGTTTATTGATGAAACATGGAAATTTTAAAGGAAAAATTAAATAAAAATGAAAAATATAGTTTAATTAGAGTCGAATCTCAATTCAAGTTTCGGAAAACTGTAACATCCGATTCAGGAAAACAATGAACGTAAGTATGGAATTTAATTATTTGTGAAGAAATAAATAGCCCAAACATTAAATTAAATTAGAAATTGTATGAAAGCGACTGTAACAAAAAATATATATATTATTAAATATGTATATATTAGGGAATATTGCTAAATCCATCGCAAGGCGAATTTATATAAGGTGGTGTTACTAGCTCAGCTGATTTTGTATATGTGTTTCGCCGCACGGCTTCTGATATCAAAATGAAAAATTTTGTTTGAATTTCTACACACACTCTTACAGATTTTGACAGTTCATGCCGCCAAAGCAAAAACAAAATACATGTAAATTTTTGTTTTTGTACTCCTACTATCACCTTATATTAATTCGCCTTGATCCATCGTAGCCTATTTTGTGAAATTTTTGTTATTGTCATTATTGAGTCCGATAAACATTGGTGCAATTCGGATTCATAGATTTCTTTTCAACAGGCATGCCAAAAATTGGACAATGTGTGATTTAGCAAAAGACCCGAATAACTAGCATAAATGCTACACTTCATCGCCGATATATTTTATGAGATCAAATTCGTAAAGAAGTTTCTCGGCCTTTTCGGGCCAATTATGATTATTCAAAGAACGGGGGCTCGGATGAGGAAGCTTACATATTTTCAAACTACTCGCATGGCGAGAACGTTTTACCATGTCGTGCATGTACGATCCGATCACCACCAAAATTTCCGTTTTTAACAAGTCTAATTCCAAGTCCAGTACATCTAAACATGCTTTTCCAATTTTTGCTTTATAATCACCCTGTATTTAAACGAACATGTTTGATAAATTTTTGTGGATAGAATATTTAAATAACTTACTTTTAACTCACTAGGTGTAATATTGCGTCCGGCACTATCGTAAAAAATTAACGGACAAAAGTTATGTACAAAACATTGGCGACCAAAATTATTTAATGATCCACCCGCCAACTTTTTAAACAAACTCCAAATTCGTACACCACTGGGTTCTTCGATATTGCACTCCAATCCTGATACTGGCCGCTTTGCATGTATCGAAGGAGGTTGCTGAACTGAACCTGTCAAGCCCATTTCATCACGAACAGTCAAGATATTACCAAACGGCACCTTAAAAACAAGCACGCATATCAACAATTTTATTTGCGGCAAAATTTAATTTAAATAATAATAATAATGAAAAATAAATTTAAATTTTACCCCAGTTTGGCCCATCCCATTCGACCCTGGATTCATACCAACAAACACAACACGTTTCGGACCATCCAAATACTTTTCCAAGTAGGCGCAATGTATACTCGAAGCATATTCCACAGGATTGTAGACATGAGTAATACCAGGTGGTTTTAAAATGTTTTGCAAATCGTTATTTAACTTACACTCAAGTGTGTAAAACCGACTCCAAATTGATTGCTTTGTCTCAGAGCTTTTGGAATGCAATGTAGTTTCTGGAGGCACAGTAAACACTTTTGAACACTCTTCCGTCGGCTGCGATGCAAGACAACGTTTCTTTCTGGCAGCAAACTGTTGCAATGCATTTATTGTAAGTTTTGAGTCTCCACTAAAAGATGTTGGGGCTGGAATATTGTCTTGCGGCAGCTTCCTCCGTGACATATTTGGAAAATCAATTAAACTCCTTTTATTCAATGTAAAATGTAACTTAATTTTGTCCTTCGCCCGCGAAGTAGGTTTGTTTTATTTGCGCCCTTAATAAGCGTTGCCAACAACAGACATTTGTTATTAAAGCAGAAATTAGTCAAGAACGTAAACCTACCGGTACGTAAAATCGAGTCAGCTGACATGATCTGCCTTACACTGCGTTTACATAAGACAATTTGAGACAAGACAATTGAGAATATGTATTACGGCGCATTTACAACAAACACGTCATTTTGACATAATTGTCTTGACAATATTGTCCGGTGTAAACCCTAATTTAGTTGTCAAATTGTGTAACGTAGGCGTCCAAATTGTCGTTTGGCGTGAATTTCATATTATTTACTAAAATATCGGGAAAATTTTAGTAGACGGACGGCAAATTCTAGAAAAAGGGGGGATAAGGGCTGGTAGAATAGGTCCCCCTGATTTCAAAAATATCCCCCTTTTTTCTAGCAACCCTATAGTTCTTATATAATTTATTGTTAAAGTTTTCATATAAACGATGAATATGATAGCAAAATAACATACAACTTGGTGCAACCAGACTGGAATTTGAAATAATAAAAGCGGATTTTTAATTCGGAATTTTCACTTAGTAGAATTCTCCTTTCTGTTTTGCGAAGAAAAGGAGCTGAGCACCGTTTGCAGAGAACACCTTTCTGCGTAGGCGGCCTTCGGCCGCACTTAGGGATTATAACCCTCAGGCAGTAGAATTCTCCTTTCTGTGTTGCCAAAGAAAAGGGGCCGAACACCTTTTGCATAGAACACCTTTCTGCGTAGGCGGCCTTCGGCCGCACTTAGGGATTATAACCCTCAGGCAGTAGAATTCTCCTTTCTGTGTTGCCAAAGAAAGGGGGCCGAACACCTTTTGCAGAGAACACCTTTCTGCGTAGGCGGCCTTCGGCCGCACTTAGGGATTATAACCCTCAGGCAGTAGAATTCTCCTTTCTGTTTTGCGAAGAAAAGGAGCTGAACACCTTTTGCAGAGAACACCTTTCTGCGTAAGCGGCCTTCGACCGAACTTAAAGCAAACAAATCGGGCGGACCAACACCGCCTACGTCATGGGCAATATTTTTGCACAGGGGTTCGTGACCGGAAACCCTCATTGATAATAATACATGCCCAGAATAAAAGTAGCGGTAAATTTTCACTTTCTTTTGTATTGATTTCCCCTGTAATCCTTTTTAAACATTGCCTTCTTTGTATGTATTATTTTGTACAATATGGCAACACATGTTATGTGTCAGTTTGCAACCATGTGTTATTGTAAATATGGGTGCCATTCAATGTAATTTACAAGTCGACAAAAGTTGAATTTAAGTGATTTATATACAAGATAAAATAAAATAAAAGTGTGTAAAGTATTAAGTACAGTGTTATGTACATTTATATATATGAAAATATGTGACAAATGCACTTTTTGTTAAGGAAACCAAGTGGAACGACTTACGAAATTTTAACAACAAATAACTTATAAACAATGATATTGTTTATATTTTTTAGTCATACATGTTTTAGAGGATACCTCCCTTAACATCCTGACCAAGTTTCATTTGTTAATTCCACCTGGTTTTCTTAAAACACAAGGTGCGGCTGACTACTAAAGCCCACTCAAAATATCCAAACACAACCCACTTTTTCATAATTCTGTGATTTTTAGCGATTGCGCTTTGCCTCTTTTTCTCAAATTAACCAAGACGTGAAAGAATTTTCCAATTTACTGTCTCGAAAAATCAAAGACAGTGACGAAGACAATTGTCATTGTGTGAGTGAAAAACTGTGAATGTATTGCTATTGTCTTGGCAAAATTGTCTCATGTAAACGCCGGATTACCAGAGCGCCATGTAAAGAGAAGGCACGCCCCTGTTGCGCACTTTCGCCACAATTATAACGAGTTGTCCTTGTTATTTACGTTCTTTGGTAGCGGTGCTGTTGAATGCGCCACCTCTGTCTCTCTACGGTCGGTGTTATGCAGACAAACTTTTGTTTGCCAAATTAAATGGCGGCTGCTTAGTTTGCTCGGAGGTGGTTATGTCGAGTTTGACCCAGGGTTGCACGTTTATTATGGTTTCTACGGCTTTTGCCAACACGAAATAAGAACTTCAGATGTACATAACGCGCAAAATTTAAAATTTTTGTATATGACAACACCGAATTTGCTGCAGTTTGACCAAACAAAAGCTGAAATTAGTCAAGAACGTAAACCTACCGGTACGTAAACCCGAGTCAGCTGACACGACCTGTCTTACCAAAGCGCCATGTAAATGAAAACTCAACACCGCAGAATTTTTCTGTAGTTGTTGCCATTTTTAACTTTTTTTTCTTTTTCGATGGTCATATTATTGCTATTTTATAATCAGGCAATATTAAAAATGAATTTTTCACCATCGGATAAACAGTGAGTTAGGTATTTGCAAATAGCTTACGTATAAACGTAGTAACTGAGGGCTCCAGTTTACTGCGTTTAAGTATACGTTCCGCGTTCTTGACTAATTTCAGCTAAAGAGGGAAAGGGTACTCCCTCATACATCCACTGTGAACAAGAAAAAAAGAAGAAGAATTCAGACAACAGCTGTAAATATAAACAAGCGGCATTCTTCCAAAAATTTTGTTTTATTAGTGGATAAACAATTTTTTGTTCATACATTTAAGTTTTGTAATTTAAAAATAAAATTACACAGTAGCTTACTTTCATCATGGCAGGAGAAGTAACTGTTGATGCTTTGCCTTACATAGACCAAGGCTACGATGACGCAGGAGTTCGCGAATCGGTATAAGTATAAAAACGTAAACATTTTACAAGTATAATTTATTGTGCTTCATTAGGCTCTTGCTATGGTGGAGGAAGAATGTCGGCGATATAGGCCTACTAAGAACTATCTAGAACATCTGCCACCATTAAACACGAATGCATTCGAAACTGAATTAATGGCAAGCGAGTTTGAACGTATACAAAATCGTCAACCTATGGAGACTTTAAGCATGAAACGCTATGAATTGCCTCCACCACCGTCTGGCAAACTGTCTGAAGTGACCGCTTGGCAGGAATCTATAGAAAATTCCATGGCACAACTAGAACACCAATGGGTTCGTGCAATGAATCTCGAGCTTATGATTGACTACGGCATAGAATCATGGAAAGCATACCTAGAAGTGATAGCTGCTCTACAGGCTAAAACGCTGACACAGTTGCAGGAATCAAAAAAACATATACAGGATATAAATTGGCAACGAAAGCAAGCCCAAACTCATGCTGGCGAGAAACTTAAGACTCTGGAGGCCAATTGGGTACTTTTGGTATCTAAAAATTATGAAATAGAGCAAAAGTGCGTAGAATTAGAAGATCAATTGCAAAAAGCCCGCCAGGAAATCTTAAAATTAAAAGCCCAAAAGCAAAATTATTTAACGAATGGAGATTCATAATAGTAGTACCAAATACTTAACAATTGATTAAAGTAATTATCAGTGTGAGTTAAATTTTATTTAAAATTATGAATTAAATGTAACCCCATGTTTTTAAGTTCCTGATAAATTTCATCACTGTTGGTGTATTTTCCACTAAACTTAGAAGTTGCGATGAAAAATTTGAGTTCCACTAAAGCTTATATGTTTATTTGTAAAAATTACAAAAATTAAATCAGTACATATTGATAGTACCACGCTAGATGTTATTCTATGCATTTTCATTTCAGTNAACAAAAATTAAATCAGTACATAATAGGTTCATTCCTTATCTTTTTGGACTAAAATCTGAAAAGTGTCAAAATGCCAGAGCGTAAGCAAAATGCGCTCACTAAAAGAGAGTAACAGGAAAAGTAAAGGAACGCAAAAAACCAAATTTTTAGTCCAAAGAATGGCAACAACAAAACTAACGTCAAATAAGAACAGAAATGTATGTACAAAACACATTCACACAAGCACAAGCACAATAAACACTTGCTATATCAATTATTTTTTGCCTCCTTCCAATTTCAATTCATTTCTTTTACTTTTTAGATTATTCTCACTTTTTGCGTATTCTTTAATTTCCGTTAATTTAAATTCAGTTGAGTTTGACACTTTTCAGGATTTTGCCAGAAAAAATTCTTCTGACTAAATCTGACTACTTCGGACTGATGAGAGTCGCTCTCACTGACTGTTGCTCTCTCATTTTTGCTGTCATTTCCGAGTTAAGGAACGCTTTTTGGACTAAATCTGACTACTTCGGACTTTTTCTGACTATTTCTGGGAGATAAGGAACGCGCATATTGATAGTACCACGCTAGATGTTATTCTATGCATTTTCATTTCAGTGGAGCTGCCAATCGGCAACAAACTGCGGTTTGAAATTGCGTTGCTATCCATAATCGGCCATAAAATCCGGGACCGAAAACTATCATTATGAAGGACTTTTGTTTTAAAATCATTTCATAATGGTTATTTCAGGTTATTTTTCGATTAAAAATAATCGTTATTAATATTTTTCCGATAATTTTTAATCGTTATTTTATGATTTTTAGTTTTTTCCGTTTATAAACGTTATTTTCAGATTTTATTTTTTATATTATAAAAGATTTACATCAGTAACCCAGCCTCCATTATAAGGGTTAAAAATGAACTAAAACAAACAAAAATCCAAAATAACGATTTTTTTCTGATCGAAAAAAATTAAAATCACAAAACAACGATCAGAGATGATATAGAAAAAATAAAAATCACACAATAACGATTGAAAATTATTGAAGAAATATTTATTTATTTATTTATTAACAAACAGCCTACGGCTAATACAATTATTCTTATATACAAATAAAATTTCAAATTTATCAGAATCACCGAATAACGACTAAATTATGATTTTTGATATAAAACCCATAATGGTTACGGAATTATAAGGAAAAGATTTTCTATTATCAAGCATTTCCTTGAACATGCTCTCCACATTTCAGTGTTTTTAATTTATAACGATCTTGGTACAAACGAAAAATTAAATAAAATCTGATTTATGGAACCAAAGAATGGAACCAAAGAACGTAAATGTACATTTACGTTCTTTGCTTTCTGGTAAAATCCTGTAAATTCTTGCAACTTCTTGCGAGTTACTGCCATCCCTAAATTGGCGCGTCAAGCGCCAAACAACTGTCAAAAATCCTCATGCCCATACAATTTGTATGAAGCATCCCACAATAACGCGGCGCTAACGCCGAGCAAATGGAATTTTCATTTTTGACAGGGCGTTACGTGTTGAAGTTGGATGCGGAAGACGGAAAGAAAGAGAAAGGACAAAAAAGTGAAAGAGGAAACGAGAATAAAAACGAGAGGATCTGAGAAAACGTCAAAAATTACGACGCGTTGATTTGGGGATAGCGCGCGCTGACACTCGTCGACAATGGATAACGCAACGCTTAGCGCTCCAATTTAGGGACGGCAGTTAGGGAACGCAACTTATATATCCCTTTCGCGTTATATGGCATCTTTGTTATACTGTCATTAAAGTAGTTAAGGACGTTGGCAGCTCTAAATAGTGTTGCCAGTTCCTTTGCATAATAGGTGTGTACTCGTATTGAGGGAACAAAATTATCCAGCAGCGAAAATTCTAACATTTAGCAGCATTTGCTCTCAAAAAGGCAAAATATCCACAGAAGTACGAGAACATAAAATTTGCAAAAACTTACAACTTTCGAAACACCTGATCACTTCCACAGTTTCCACTGGTGGTTCATTTGGCAATTTATTTCCTGCTTGGTATATTTTCCTCAGATTTGGCATTTTATACAATTGATTAGTTTTGGATAAGAAAACCCTTTTTAAAATACAAATTAATTATATCGGAATGAATAAATTATTTTTCTCATAATTATTTGTGATATCACATGGTGACGCATTCAAAAACAATATCCTCCAAACACACATTATTGATCCAAAAAAATTATTAGATATAGCTACAAATGTAGCTTTAAAAATATGAAATTTTTATTTCAAAAATCAACCGACTAAATCCGACAGACTGGATGAAAACCAACAGAACAAAATGAGTATACGTACAGGAAGTTTGAACAAAGAACGTAGACAACTACGATTATCTACGTTATTTGGTAAAATGAGTTTTGAGTGGAGCACGTACGGTCGCCTTTTATCCATATATATACATTTACATGTGCATTTGTATACACAAAATACTTCAACATAAATCTACCAAAATGAGAAAAAATGTATCTTTAACCAACTTAAATTTTTTCTACCAATTTGGTAACAATTTACTAAAGTGGCAACCCTGGTGGTGGGAGACGAGAAAAACAAACATTTTTTCCAATAGTTAAAAACTTTTGTTTATAATATAAATTTAAAAGTATTGAAGCGAGTATAAAACTCTTAGCACATAGTAGTTTACATCAGCAAGTATATTGCTAACGTCAACCACTATAACAGTAAATTAGATGTTAATTTAGAAAATACGAAAACAATAAAAATATATGCGGATGGATTAGAAGCAACCAGAAATTTTAGTGAAGTGACCACAACTAAATTGAAAAGGAATAATTTTTCGTGTGTTACACGTACTAGCTTGCAAAGATAACCAATATCCAAGGCGTAAGGCGTAGTAAGCGTGGGAAAGGAAAAGGACCCTCAGCAAAAAGACCATAAGCATCGAAATTGCTGGCCAGTGGAGGCCTGGTACAAAGCGCCGTGATGAGCAGTGCCAATGCTAGTTCTGAACATGACACTACAGGACAGAAATTAAAGACTGAAGCTAGTAAAACGGGAAAAGAAAATGGATGGCTTTCGTATATTGTACCCAGCATGCAGAGAAAAATTACAAAACTTAATTATGACTTGATAGAGGAATGTAAACGGTGCAAGGAAGATTCAAGTTTATCCAAAACGATATGTGATGAATTAGAAAGGTAAGCCAAGAAATGTAATTATTTTACTTAAAAAAGATTAATCTACATATGTGGGTTAAAAAATAAGATACAACATGACAATTTTAAAATAACAAGGTTAAAAGTTATCTGCAGGGCTATGTATATAGAAATCGTTTTTTTTTTTTT
>NW_016158787.1:42157-111159 GCF_001687245.7 Rhagoletis zephyria
TTTTTTTTTTTTATCAATTGCATAAGAGCGCACGCTGAAAATGGTCACAACTATTGGCACACAATTAAGGTTGACAGTGGTTGCGTTAATTTAATTAATGAGGCATTGTATGCAGTACTGCCAGTCGTTCATGTACATGCACATGTGCATATTCATTTGCACATATTTTAATAAGTACGGGGACATTTATAGGTACATACTTACATACATAAATACCAATAAGTAAAAACATAAATCCCGAATGAGTAAATTTACGATAATCGACGCTTCATAAATCATGATGATAATCAAAACTTTAAAGGACCTAGGTATTCTGTTGCAACAATACAAAGTAGCTTAAGTCTACGAGCTAGCTTCACTATAATGCACCTTTCCATTTGTTATTTAAACCCCAAGGAATTTTCTGATGATTACGAGGATATTGACGGATGCTTGCTGGCATCATATTTATTACTATTACATTTATTTGCCAACCATTATAAAACGAGTATAAACAAGTAATTTTTAAACTAAAAACAAAACCGACTTCAATTCTCATATACAAATTTTAGATTTCATTCAAGATTCAATGATCGGATTTACACCAAATTAGAATGGGAACACCTGTGAGGTAGCATATTTCCTTTAAAAGAAGAATTATAGAAATCGGTTAGCGTGGTCCAAAGATATGCGGTAACATACCTAAAAAAATATAAAAAAATAAAAATATTCCAACGCATTGATAACCTTCNAATATACAAATTTTAGATTTCATTCAAGATTCAATGATCGGATTTAAACCAAATTAGAATGGGAACACCTGTGAGGTGGCATATTTCCTTTAAAAGAAGAATTATAGAAATCGGTTAGCGTGGTCCAAAGATATGCGGTAACATCCTAAAAAAATATAAAAAAATAAAAATATTCCAACGCATTGATAACCTTCCTCCTTTTTGTAAGGTCGGTTAAAAACAGGTACGGCTCTTTAAAAAGTGACATGTAACTCCGTTGTTTTTGGCACCAAATCTTTAAACTTTTTTTGTTGCATTTTAATATATCCTACAAAAATCTATGAAAACGCTGTTTCGAAAAAAGTGTTGATTAGGGCCGTTGTGAATTAAGGTAACCATATGTATGTATGTACTTCGGGATACAAATAAGGATAGATAAATAATAGATATGCATATTGTATTGTCAAAAACTTTTGTGTTACAACTCTTAAAGCTATTTACATATGTCAGACCTGGAGCGGGTTAAATCTCAGTCGATGCGGTAACATAAACTCAATTGTTGTAAAAACTATGCTGTATTTGCCAATATTTTAATATTAAAATGTATTTAGTTCAGAACAGTACTTTACAGTTGTTATAATTATATTGTATATATTTCCAGCTATTGTCGCGATATACGCCGTGAAATCGTTAAAAAAATGCGAAATGGTTGCGCTCCTCTATTCATTGCTTGTAAACGAGGCTGTGTTCCTATAGCAGAGTATCTGGTTACCGTGTGTGAGGCCGATATCGAGCAGCGTGGCCTCTATGAGGTGCCAGAAGATCGTACATTTCATTACGTCACACCACTCTGGTGCGCCGTTGTATCTGGAAAATTACCAATGGTCAAATATTTAATTCGCATTGGCTGTGATATAAATGCTACTTCAGATTCAGGATCAACACCAGTGCGTAGTGCTTGTTTCATGACACATGTTGAAATTGGTAAGTGTATACATACTGCTTTACATGTACATACATACGTGTGTGTCTAATCTAGCATTTTATTCTTGCAGTACAATATTTAGTCGAAGCGGGTGCTGATATCAAAAAGCCAAACATGAATGGCGGAACTTGTCTCATAAATTCTGTACAATCGATTCAATTATGTTTATATTTGATTAAAAAGGGCGCTGATGTCAACGCCAAGGATATACAAGAGAAGACTGCCCTACATTACGCCATACAGGAACATAGGTTCGTCAGAACTAATAATTATCTGTAATTAATTGCGTGCTTACCCATGCTCAGCAATTGACATTTGATTTCAACACTTAAAATTTAAATTTCCTCCTCAGATTAGAAACTACAAAGCTATTACTGGAACACGGTGCGGACCCATATGTAAAAAGTCGCTATGGCGATGATGCATTACGCACTGCTTGCATTAAAGGAGCTAATCAAATTTTCGATTATTTGAAAACGCATCTCGAATATTCGCCCGAGCGCATTGCTGAGGCCCACGAATTGATCGGTAATCAAGATTGAAAGATTTATTTACTAATCGCAGTTGAGAATGTATATATATATTTTTGTTTTTATTAATTTAGGCTCAACGTTTTTGGATGAACATAATGAAACCAGAGTGGCAATACTTCATTGGCGATTAGCACATCACATACGAGCTTCACATACTCCCTACCTAGGTCAGTATTTTCATACATAAATATGATTCGGTCTAATGAAAATATGTATGTTTCAAATTTCCTTACATCTGAATCCAGAAAAACAGCCAAGAGTACCACTGCGTCCTGCATATGGGAATGCCGTTGAATTTACGACACTCGAAGAGCTTGACAATATTGCTACTGATATGGATGCAATGCGTATACAAAGTTTGTTGATTTGCGAGCGTATACTCGGCATAACGCACAAAGATATGCTCTTCCGTTTAACTTTTCGAGGCGCCTCTTATGCCGACTCTCTACAGCTACAACGTTGCATCGATTTGTGGCGACTTTTGTTAGAAGTGCGGGTTACGCATTGCTCCGTACTCCATTTTGATACATGTTATGCGGCTCAAGCACTAGTACGTTTAATGATCGACTTGCACGAACGCTATATGCGCAACAGGAATCAACGTGCAAACGAAATTTCACCTGCATTGCTGCAAGGTGAAGCAAATGCAGTGAAAGAAGAGCCTTTGCCGCTGTTCGAAGATGTATTCGGCGTATTTTGCCTACTAACCGATACAATCGCCGATGCGCAAGAATTGCTGCTAGTACGGCCAGTCTATCGGAAGCAACAAGAAAATTTCGATCGCATATTAAAATGTATCGCTCATTTAATTTATTTGCTAATTAATACGGCAAATACGCATGAGCAAAAAAAGTCTGTGTTCTGTGCGGTGCGAGAGCTTGTGCGGGCGAATGTGCGCAGTGCTTGCACTTGCGACACGTTGTTACATCTATGTGTTTCACGCCTGAATGTCATAAAGAGTGGTTATCTGAGCGATGAGAATAATTTAACGGTACGTATAAAAGCCTCAATTTTTATATGTAAAGCTGACTTATTTATAACGTACTTTTTTTTGTACATAGATTGTGTTTCCAAATGCAAATGTTATCAAATTGCTGCTTGACTGTGGCATGAATGTAAACGCCAAAAATGAGGCCAAATCAACGCCATTGCATGTTGCCGTGCAACCTTACAATTATAGCAACGATGTAAGCTTGAAAATATATAATTTTTCAATTGTGTATTGAGAATTTTTTAACTTCTGTTTTTTATAGATAATACTATTATTGCTAGAACACGGTGCAGATTTAGACCAGCCAAATAAATCAGATGAGCGACCATTTAATTTGATTGTAAGCAATCCAGCCAATACGATACCACTAATGAATTATATGAATCTCAAGTGTCTATCTGCTACAATAATAAGTAAATACAAAATTCCATATCGCGACCAAATACCAAAATTGCTTGAGGAATTTGTTAAGCAACATGAACCTTGAAGGTATACGTATATGCCAAAGCAAAATATCTGAACGCAAAATTTTTTTAAAGGCAATTAATATATAGTACATCACTACAATTAAAACTATACACCTCTAAGAACTATGAAAGTCACACGAACAACATAAAAAAATGAAATGCAAAGCAAAATTGAAAAAGTGATATGTATTATATATATATGTATAATTTATTATATTTATGTGAATGCTTGTTGTGAGGAAAACGATTGTAAATGGTAGCAAAAGAAAAATTAATAGTTTGAATCGAAAAGAAGAAAACAAGCTTGATCTGCACAAGAAACGAGATTTTCATAAGTTAATAACATACATGCAAATGAAAAAATGAATATTTTCAAATCAGTTCAACGATAAACTCATAGTGTGAGCTAAATAAACCCAGGTAATTAACAAATTTTTGGTATTATCATACAAAACATAAGCGTATACATAGATCTGTAGTACATAATTGTGCACATATAAATACATGTATGTTTTCAAAAACTATTTTATATTCGTCTTATTTGGCAATGCATACATATGTACATATTATTTTATATTAATACTGTATAACGCAAATCGTACTTGTATACACCAAACAATACTATTTACTTACATGTGTGTAATCTAATTTTAAATCAGAGTTTAAACATTGTATTAATAAAACTATTTAAACAAAAATTACATAACGATGATTTTTTATTTAAACTAATTTCATTGTCCGGCAGTGTTGTATACATTGCCTATTGCTGTTGATGTGACAGCATAAATATTCCCCATGAAGATTTGGGGAATACTGTTGAAGTGACAGTCCTTGGGTTTGTTCCGGTTAAGTAGGCCAGCACTTCTTTTTAATTATTTGATTTCAAAAAATAATGAAATGCTGCTGAATATCAGTTGACAAACACTGTTTAAACACTGTTTGAATTATTGTCTGACTCGCTATTAACTCTTTCTTACATCTTTAGTAAAAGTAATGAGCAAATTCGGTCGCCACTGAGAAAATGGTCCTTAGAAATGTGGATATCGAGCTAATTGACGTAATTTAAGTGAATAAAGAATAGTAAAAGGGTTAAAGCAACAAATTGAGAAAATATGGGGACTATTTATTACTCCAATCCTTTTTTTCGCAACCTAATATCTAAGTCGAAAAACATTAAGTATCCTAAATCCAGAAATCTATTATTTGTTTAAACTTATTTCCAATGGGTTGTGCGGACTTGAGAAAAAATTGTTTTTCTTTCGGCCCGACTAGGAGAAAAACAATAAATTTAGGATAAGGGCGTATCTGAGAGAAACCTATCAAAATATTTAATAACATGTTCTCGAAAAAATTTCATTCAACATAGAATAGAAGCATAAGTCTAAGACTACCATACCTATGTACATGTACATATGTATGTATATGTAATGCTATATTCACTACATTTTCTAAGTTACAAGGAATTTGTTTATAATGCTGGATTTCCACTAGACATTAAATGGCAAAAATGACAAAGACGGGCATTAAAAAATAATCGAATCATTACATTAAAAAATAGTCATTAAGTTCATTTCATGGCATACATTTTTTGTCATTTGAGTGCCTAGTGGAAATTCGGCATAAGATTTGAGCAGTTAGCATCAAAATTATATGTCTTATAGTTCATTTCCACAAAGCCTTAACTGCAGCTTATGCATATTAGAAAAAGGAAATTACAACTAGAAAGAGGTAAGCTCAAATAAACGAAGGTAAGAAATCAAAAAGTAAAAAAAATAAACTTGCCCATCACCCCATGTAAAATTCTTGGAACCTGCAGTTAAACTTTTGGTGCAAATGTGCTATTACATTCATTTGTATTTAAATGACTACGCCAACATTCGCAAGCATATGCTATAAGTGGTGCATTATACTAAAGTCACAAAGTTTGACGAAATGTGCTTTGAATAAGACTGCTTTTACACAGTTCAAGTATTGAATTCAATCCTGCTCACCTGTGGAAGAGAGGGGGTGAGAAGAAAAGGGCCGAGTACACATGCATCTGTACTGTCAAGTCGTTTCAACGTTCTTGCTTTGCCTTTAACATTTTCGTTGTTTCCCATTTAAAGAACCAAAAACTTGAATTCAACAGAATTGAGGCATGTAAAAGCAAATAGAAAACACAAAAGAGAATGAGCAAAAATTTCTTTTAAGTAGTTGAATCATGTAAATCGGGTGTAACGCTTTAGTGAAACCAAGCTTTAAAAAATTATGATGTAGTTACTCCAAAGCAAAATAAAAATGAACAAAATTAAATTTTTTTAAATTAAATACATATATACTCACTTTAAAATTGTTTCATGGCGCTAAATTCCTACCGGAAATACCTTTTGTGACACTCAGTTATATTAACTTATCCCCTAACTAACTTATTAAATACAATTCTCACCTACATGCCTATGTATCTCTTTCACCTTTGCATTCGTGACCATTGCACATGTCTTTAAAGAAAGCGTTTGAAATACTCACGCACGTCCAGTTGCTGAGAAAACCACTAGTTGCCTTTTTTTTAACCGACTTCACAAAAAGGAGAAGGTTATCAGTTCTTAGTCGGAATATTTTTTTTTTTATGTATGTTAGCGCATAACTTTGGACTGCGTTAACCGATTTCTATAATTCTTTTTTTAAAGGTGTTACCCCAAAGGTGGTCCCATACTAATTTGCTTTAAATCCGATTATTGGATCATGAAGAAAGTAAAAATTGAAGTCGGTTATGTTTTTTGCTTAAAAATTACTTGTTATATAAAATTCTCTCCGGACACCTACCATGAGCAACCAGCAGTGTCTTTACCTTCGCTCAGCGCCAACGCATTCAACAGGTTGAAGTGAAAAGGCCCAAAGAGTGGACAATCAGTCGCTGCGGAAACATTGTCGAGGTTGTGAGTCAACAATATTGTCGCTTATACGGTTTTATGGTGGGACAGACATATTTATATGTACATACATAACTACATTATATGTACATATATAATCGCACATACATAGCGATAAACGCGCAAGCGCAGCTGATTTACTTGTGGGCATTGCTTAAAGTGGCTTAGTGGACAAAAAAAAAAAAAAAACGACAATGGTTGCGTATTGGTATTAGCGACTAGAGCTCGTTTTATTTTGTTGTTCGTTTGTTAATTTTACTCTCGTGTTTTTATGTGAAAGTGATTGATTTATTTAAAACATATGCCAAAAGGTGTGAAAACGAAGAATGTTAAGTAAATATCCACATGTAAATAACAAGTGGATGACCAAAACGCTTTAATTTTAAAGCAATAATCCCCACTAAGATTCACATACATATAATAGCATAGTTAGCTACGTTAGTGATATGTTTTTATTGAAAACTCGCAAAAACGGAAATTGTGACGAATGCAAAGTGCCGAGGCCACGCAGTCAAAGCGTTTATGATGGCCAAGCGAGAAGTACTTATGGAAATCGGCAATTATGCAGGAAGTTTTGGCTAGCCATCCTGCTTTTGGCAGTATATCTATTCCAAATTTGTTGTGAGTACAAACATACATACATATACTATAAGGTATATTTGCATACACACATTGGCGATTGGTAAATATTATTGCGAACATACATATGTATGTATGTACATATTCATTGTACATATACATACATATATCTACATTAGGGTGGTAGAAAAAGTCTAAAATGCTAAGCTCTCACCGCTGGGATTTTTTTAAAAGGAATAAAANTAGTATAAGGTATATTTGCATACACACATTGGAGATTGGTAAATATTATTGCGAACATACATATGTATGTATATACATATTCATTGTACATATACATACATATATCTACATTAGGGTGGTAGAAAAAGGTCTAAAATGCTAAGCTCTCACCGCTGGGATTTTTTTAAAAGGAATAAAAAAAAAACTTGGGGTTTTTTTTTGTAAAAAAATAATATTTGGGACTGCCCATGAAGTTTTCCATATATGTATTTTATATGGAGGAAAAACACTTCTTCATAGAAATGGTATAGAATTCTTGAAAATCAATATTTTTCGCCCNCTTGGGGTTTTTTTTTGTAAAAAAATAATATTTGGGACTGCCCATGAAGTTTTCCATATATGTATTTTATATGGAGGAAAAACGCTTCTTCATAGAAATGGTATAGAATTCTTGAAAATCAATATTTTTCGCCCAGGAAACTCTGAAACTCTGTTTCTCTTCAGGAGACTTCCAGTAATAATTCCCGATTATTTATTTTACTATTTTTTATATGGGTCGCCCATTGCATTTATTTGGGTTTTCGGGAGACCTATAAAAAATTGTTAATACTAAAAAATGGTTAAATAAAGAGTTGGGTATTGTTATTGGAAGTCTTCTGAAGAAAACATAATTTTCCGATCGACAAATAAAAATCCTAGGGGGTGAGAGATTAACATTTTAAACTTTTTCCCGCCGCTTGTATTTTTGGACCACCCTAATTTATAAACATAGTCCCGTATGTATGTACATTTCTTTCCCACTGCTTTAACCATTTTCGCTTTTAAGTCTCATTTCTTTGTTACTACATTACGCTTAGCGTGCACTCATAACTGTAACAGTAGCGAAATCCAATTCACTTTCAGTGCAAAACCTGCGAAACTGGTGGCGTGGAACGCGTAGCGTGTATATCACCGTCCTCATGGTTTGATAAAAGTACAGCATACGTGCTATCTATGTACATATTTATGCATTAAAAAAAATCTTAGCAGAAAAATTAACAATGAAGGCCCGCAACGCCGCTGTGGAAATTTAAATGCAGTAAAAACTGACTTCCACAGTGTTTCGANATACAGCATACATACGTGCTATCTATGTACATATTTATGCATTAAAAAAAATCTTAGCAGAAAAATTAACAATGAAGGCCCGCAATACCGCTGTGGAAATTTAAATGCAGTAAAAACTGACTTCCACAGTGTTTCGAAATAAGAATTAGAAAACATATGTACATACACATTTGTACCTTGAAGTTATCCGCTTGTACTAGCAAATAAATGCTTACCTGTTATTGTTTTGTTTTTTTTTTTAGTTTTTTAGTTGTGAACGCGATCATTATTGCATACAAAGTTTGTGTCTTAACTCTTTTGTTTCCACACGCAACGTGTGAGAGCCGTCAGGCAGCTCTGCTGTTGAGAGAGTGTGAATGAGTAACTAAAAAAATGCAATTTCCCCACAAATTTTAATTTGAGTCATAACAAAGAAAAAATTTAATAATAATTATCCGTGTTCGTATGGAATAGTAGCTTATGTCGAAAGGCTGGCTTTTGTATAATGCGGAATTCGCAGCATACGATTGCGAATGACTCACGGCGCCGAGCCGTTGAAGAACTTTTGGCACATAAACGTGCAAGAAGTGGTTCCGATACTAGCAAGTCAATATTCTTATCAAGCCTCATCAAAAAATTCATTGTCGTTTAAAGAACAAAGGAAATGCCGCATTATACTAAAGCCAACTTCCCGACACAAGCTACTATTCGATACGAACACAGAAATGTATGTATGTTTGCATGTATGTATTAATGTATTTACATACATCTGTATGTGTGGATGGATATACATATAGTCATATAAATAATTAAATAACTACCCTACAAGACAGCTGAGTATCATATGAGTACTCATATTATCATTATCCCTAATCACAAAAGTGCTTATCAAAGTCCTCATTTTCGTTCAGGCCATGGGAAAAATTTGAGTACTTTCCCCTCAATGTTGTCATCAGAAAGTCCTCAGTACTAATAGTCAAACTACTCATTTATGCCGTACTACAAAAACAAAAGTGTAAANTGTATTAATGTATTTACATACATCTGTATGTGTGGATGGATATACATATAGCCATATAAATAATTAAATAACTATCTGCTAAATTTAAATTTGGCTAACATATGTACATACATACATACATATATGTATGTATGAGTCACATTGATAAATGGAATGCCTAATTGTTGATACAAAGTGAACACAAAAATTAACTTTCCGATGATTGAAGCCACCACTTTGGTAATACCCGCCCGCTAGCAGTACTCTTTCGCTCTCTTCGGCGTTGTTTGTTTGTCTTTTTAAAACCTTTAAATCGCGTACAATCTTATCATTTATTATTTACAAAGGACCCATGGTTCTGGGTCAGGGAGTTGAATTGTCGCTGACTCGTACAATGAATAAAACTGAAAATAAGTTAATAGTTAAAAAAAAAAAATATTTTATAAAACTAGCTTTCTAAATAGGAACCAAATCTGACCACCACCGCCTGTCGGCAAAAATTTGTGTGGAGTTATTCCTTTGCAAGTAATAGTTAAACATTAGGGTGATCCAAATAAACCATTACCTTAAACGGCCCTATTAACTGAGAATAAAATTCTGCCAATTGGGATTTTTTCCCAATTTTGGAAGGCGTCGGTGGGCATTTGAAATTTTCTATATAAATTAAATGAACATTTTTCTTTTTTTTTTCATTAAAAATGTTATAACTATTGAACCGTTTGAGGTAAAAACTTTTTCTGGGCATATTCTTGTAGGACATTAAATTCTCTAACAAATGAAAATGGTTATCTTAGAGACGATTAAGAGTATTAAATATATTAATAATATTGCTGAACGAGGTATAGCACTGATACAAAATTATGATCGAACTTTAACGAAAGAAGAAGAACAAAAGCAATATCTACTTAACAATTTTTTTCTCTATCAATATTTTAGTGGCTATGGACGAGGAAGAAGAGGGTCCCTACCAGGGAAAGTATTTAGGAAAACTCAATTCATATCATCATCAGGTGAGTAAAACAAATATCAGTTGACCCTAATTCATCGTAGGGAGCATTGAATAAATTGAAAAAATTGTAGGTCTCCGGCGATGTCTACGCAGTAAACGAATATACCTTTCTGATAATTGGATTTAATTACGATGGCAATGGCGCTGATACCTTCTTCTGGGCTGGCGCATCAAATCGTCCGGGGCCCCAAGGTTTTATTGTGCCCGACGAATATGGCAAGTATGTGAGAATATACATTTATGCACTTCCACGCAAGCCATTTCACACTGCCTGATTTCATAGAACCAACATACTGGATCGTTATCATAACAAAGACTTCACGCTCACATTGCCTGATCGAAAGAAAATTACAGAAATTAAATGGTTGTCCGTTTACGATCTAAACAATCAAAATAATTTCGGCGATGTTTACATTCCGGAGGAATTCGAACCACCACGCGCACAGGCAGGCGGTACGTTCTCTCGTCGCAGTCACAATGTCAGCAGCAGTGCCATAGATATGCTAGACTCAAAGACGATACGCATCACAGATTTCACCTACGATGGATTGGGCAAGCGTACGTTCTTTTGGACCGGCGTGGGTGCGCAGCCATCAAGCCGCGGCAATAAGATACCCGACGAAATGGGATAGTAAGTATTTGCAATAATAAAATAAATATGTATGTACATACATATGGTATCTCTTACATATATACTTTGCTCCGTATAGTTTGGATCCCATACGGAAATATGACAAGGAGACTATCACTTTAGAACTGCCCGGTGACAAGACGATTTTCGACATTGATTGGATTAGTATTTATGATTTGGCTGATAACGAAAATTTCGGTCATGTTCTAATTGCCGATAATTTGAATGTGCCGCCGTCGTTGGTAAAAATAACACCCTATGAATTTTCGCTGCCTAATTGCCGGCAGTTGCATAAGAATCTGCAAGTCTCCTGGGAAGTATTTGGCCCACAAATCACACTGCAGCTATCCGGCCAGGTGGAAAAGAATGACTATATGTCATTTGGCCTATCCGGTTCGGAGACATCAAGTCAAATGATAGGCGGAGATGCGGTTGTGGCGTACATGGATGATATACGTGGCTATTCAGTGGATTACAACATTACTTCTTTGGCACCGGTAATAACTAGAATTGAAATTTCGATATCGATGGATGGATCTTAATACATTTGCATCTTTGGATATATTTTAGTGTGTGCAAGTGTTGGGTCAAAATAAGGGCGTGTGTCGCGATGACGTCGTTGGCGGTTTGGACAGTTTTCAACTTAATACGTACAGCCGTAAGGATGGCATTAACACAATAACTTTTCGACGTACCCTAATATCATGTGAGTATTTTAAAATCGACATTCCCCCATATGCCCTTAGATATTTTCCTCCGTAGAAAGTCCGATTTGTAAATAAATATACATTAGTTACATATGTATCATTCTTCTACAGTTATGTATATAGTATGTATCATTGTCAATCGTTAGAATTTGTAAACGATGATATGATTCTTCTAAAGGGTTCATAGATAATTTGTCATAGTGAGTCTCTCCCGACTCTTTCGGAAATTTTTTGTATACGAAATACCAAAAGATTCTAGACCTCCAAGATTGGGAAGTCGAGGTTGAAAATAATATACAGAATCCTACACTTTCGAGGGAGTTTTCAGCACAAATCGAGGCCTAAAATCTAAATTTGATATGTGTACGCATCCCGCCTTAATTGTTTTGACGCCTTGGACTCAAAAAAAGAAGGCCTGTTTGGATGAATATGAAATGATGGTTCTGGAAAGAAAAAATTAAGCTGAATTTACTTGGACCCGTTAGAAACAAATGGTCAGAGATACAGAATTGCAAGACATCAAGGGAACTCTGACCTGACTATAACAGGACGTGCACCTAGGATGGATCAAGGACAGCAGTATAAAGAACCATCATGCTTCTTAATTTAACACTGACTGATTGCAAGGTCTAGGCACCTTCGCCGATTTCCCGACCGGTGGGTGGGTGAAGCACACATCCATATATGTATGTACTAGTACGTATTATGTGATCGCCGATTGGCCAGGAAGCCCCTAAATAGTTATGTATTTATAAGGTTCAAAATTTAAGTTTGTACGTGGCAAAAATAATGAATATGTGTAATAAAAATTATCTTATTTTTTCTCTGTTAATAGCGGATCCTGGCGACAAAGAGATACGACTCGACAAGAGTAATTATGTTATTTGGGCTCTAGGTCAGTTAGACTCCAACTCAGAGCCAGCATTCCATTATGTTTATCCGAAAAGTGATATACTCATCGACTTCAATACAACAGAGGCAATAAATGACTGCTTCAGCTTTACAAAACGTCCAGAAACTCCTGTCCAAGTATGGGAACGTATACGTTTATATGATCCGTGAGTATATGTGCAGCGTAGTATAGTTTATATAATTAAATCTCTGAAACTTTAATTGACCTTCAATTGTAAATATTCTTTCAGCACATTGCGTGTTTTTAATGCCTACTTGGGACCTTCCGGTGGCTTACGCGGCTATCAAGGAATAACCGGACACGTTTCCAGTGGTTTAGCTTGGTACATTAACGGCTATATGACACCGGAACTGTATTTAAAACGAGGACTTACATATGCCTTCAAGGTAAATATGGGCAAGCAGCCTATGAAACCGTTTGAAACCCTTTGAAGACCGAATTATGTTGGGTGGGGCTAATACACGCAAATATATTAATACTTTGACTTTTCTCTACCACTCAGGTGCGCGGTGGCAACAATCCACATTCGCCGGAACATTATCATCCCATGGTGATAACAGATGAACCTCATGGTGGCTACGATCGGCTCAGCGATGCAAAACAGAGTGAAATTCGCGTTTTGGCGGGTGTTGAATTTACTCGACGCGGTCGTCCCAAGCCAACAGCTGCCGGACCGTTATGCCTCTCTAAGTATCCCATTAATTATGATCGCCGTTTGGATGATAACTTTCCCAGTTTCAAAAAGTTCAATCGTTCGCTAATTAATATTTGTCCCAATGAAGAGCCCGCCATATTGGAGATCACACCGAATATCACTTGGCCCGACATTGTGTACTATAATAGCTTTACACACGCCAATATGGGTTGGAAAATACACATAGTCGACAGTCTTTCCAATTTACGTAATGGAGCACTTAAAAATTTGATAATGCTGCCGACAAGACTAGTATTGTTGTTGTGGTGCTTTGGATTTTGCACAAACGTAGTACTACTTGGGCATTGATGGCGCCAGCGACTTCTATGTAGAGAAAAAAGTTAACAATTGTGAGAACTAAAAAAGCAAAAGTTGTGGCGGGGTTCCTTTAATATACATAAATACCATGTTTGACTGATTTCAAAACTGTTTTTTTTTCATTATATGTATGTATACATAAAATGTATACGAATATACTTTTAGTTGAGGATAACGTGAATTTCATATAAATACGAGTTCTTACATACATATATACATATATGCACGCACTAGTTGTAAAAGTCAAATTGTAATGTAATGTAAATTGTAATTGTAGAAAAAAGTGAGTACAGACGTACTACTCATGTAAACCTTTTTNGCAAACGTAGTACTACTTGGGCATTGATGGCGCCAGCGACTTCTATGTATGAGAAAAAAGTTAACAATTGTGAGAACTAAAAAAGCAAAAGTTGTGGCGGGGTTCCTTTAATATACATACCATGTTTGACTGATTTCAAAACTGTTTTTTTTTTTTCATTATATGTATGTATACATAAAATGTATACGAATATACTTTTAGTTGAGGATAACGTGAATTTCATATAAATACGAGTTCTTACATACATATATATACATATGCACGCACTAGTTGTAAAAGTCAAATTGTAATGCAGCGTAACGCATTTCTGTGTAAATAAAGAAATGATTTGATAATTGTAGAAAAAAGTGAGTACAGACGTACTACTCATGTAAACCTTTTTGATTTATTTAAATTGGCGGATGGTTGGTATATAATTTTAATGGGCAAAGTAGTGTAATTGGGTAAGTGAACAAAACACGCGAAATGACCGCTGATGATCGATCACGAGCTACATATATATGTATATAAATGGGACTACGTTATAAAGGGATTTACGTTAATCGAAGTAGTAAGATGGCCTAGATTCTATGGCAAAATTCATTATGGCGTCTAAACTAACTGTAAATTAGATTTTCCTTTCCAACTTTTGTGCCTCGGAAGAACCGAACACTAAAAAAAAAAAATAAGATCTCATCTACGTAAAAACACATTTTTGCAGATTATGACATACGTGAACGTACTCTTTGTCCCATTCAACTTATACTGCCTGACGTATCACGTAATTTTCTTTCGTATCGTTTTCACAAAAGTTTTAAAACTAAAAATATAATTTACAGTTAGTTAATCTTCCTTAATCATAATCCGTTCCATAGAATTTCGGTCATCTTAATAGCCCGATTAACGTGGAACGTCCCATTTATATGTATAGGTTATAACTGAAGATCTAAAACAGCCGTGCCTAGCGTTGGAAGAACTCCATAACACCACGCCTCCACCTTCTACTAAATGTGTCTTAACATCTGTCAAATTTCTGTTTTAACTTTGTCCCGTTTTCTCATGTGGGCAATTTGCTTGCATTTATATTTCCCCACTCTGAATTTAGAGTTAGATCCCTTTAGATCTAGGTGTGCAATATCACTTTCAAAATGGTATCAAGCCAATCAGATCGATCTTCGACAAGACAGATATGGTTTAACAGTGGAAATTTGCGATCTCCACCTGACATTTCTGTCTTAACGTAGCATTTTTAACGGAATATGCAGACGGTAGAGACGTGGGATAAGCAAGTGGACACGCACTCATTATTGAGTCTTATTTTATATTTTCAATTTACCATAATTTTTCACTGAATTTTGATTTTCAACCAACTACTATCAAGTGCAGCTGATTTGCCGCTATTTAAACTCGACAGCGTGGTTGTTGTTGTCAATTCTATACATCCATTTGTTTATTTGCTTTTTTTGTATAGTTTCAGGCAGGCTCTTCCTAGGCTATGTATTTGTCAATGTTAATGTGGCTTATTAACATTTAATTTTTAATATTTTTATTGAGCTTTGTACCACGATTGTTTATTAGGAAAAATTGAAAAATCAACGAAGTCTAAGGGCCAAATTCACAGTGCGTAGTTAACTCAGAATCGGCAGTTAACTACAGATTTTCACTACAAAAATTGGTGGTTAACTGCCGATTCTAAGTTAACTACGCACTGTGAATTTGGCCCTAAGCGGTAGAAGTTATAGCAGCTATTTCGGAAATCAGTTGAAGTTTAGAAAAAAGAAGTCTGTTGAGGAGATGTGGTGATCTCCGCCACTGGCCACGCAACTGAGTTCCGTTGCTATTCGTAATCGACCCCTTAGTCATTTACGTCTTAGCGGATCCTATTTTTTGGAGTCTAACCGGCAGTTGTTGTTCTAAAGTGTGAATCCGCAGATAAGTAGAAATAAGCTGCTTATATCTTCTTGATTATTGTGGCCTGTTTCCACAGATGGTTAAAAATTATTTTCATCCTCTTGGTTTCCGTACTTTGGATCTATGTTCCCTTATTCGTGGTAGTTGCAGCGCCTTTGTCCTGCGTATGGTAGCCTAGGGATGTTTACTACTTCGTTTATTATTTTTCCGACGAAAGTATTTGTTTGTATATCTCCATGTTCTCTAATATAACTAGAAGTTGTCATTTATGTTGTAACTGGAGAATTTCGGCTGTCTTTCCTAATTTCATTGGTGTACATTTGTTTTCCGCCATATGGTTTGAGAAGTTCGAATCCGGTGTAGTAGAGGCTTTTATTTTTGGCAAACCATATGGCAATGCAAACCATTTTGTACATACAGTGAAACCTCGACAAAACGAATCTTGATAAAACTAAGAACTCAGTATAAAAAAATGTTTGATGATGCACCTGAAAAAAAACACGTTCCGAAATTTTCCAAGGCAAATCAACAACATCATTGTGTATAACTTAAGGAGTAACGTATTTATAAACGTCGGAAATTCTTTATACCGTTCACCATGTGTTGGCCAATATTTGGAATACAAATTTCTTATTGTATTCATAAATCTATTTTTGATAATTAAATTTCATAAAATTAAGCCTAGTAGAATGCTCAAAACAATTTGGCTTTGCATACATATGTAGATATGTATATAGGTAGGTATGCACATACTTTACATATATGCAAATTGCTAGTTCTCTACGAGTACTAACGAATTTTCGCAAACAAAAAATTAAATGCGTCTTAATTTAGTAAACTAATCAAATTAAAGTCAACAACATTCGCACTTTATTGTGATTTTCAGCATCATAACATTTTATGAATCATAATGTACTTAAATTTTGGTTTGCAATTATATTTATGTATGCATTTCTTGCTTTCTAAATACTTATGTATGTATGTGTAATAATGTTGGCTGCTATTTAGCGCTTTAAATGAGTCGGGGGGGTGCTGCACAAAATTCCAATCTTCAACCTTATTTCACTCTATGATTTAGTCTTATTTTTGTAGAATTTCTTTGTTGTTGTTGTGTGCTTTCAGCTTAAACGCAGATGCAGAAATTTATATTATCCTATTATAGTTAAGTTTTTAATGTTTGTTTTTTTATTAATATTTTTTGTTCTGTATAAATGTTTAACTTCACTGCATTCTTTTGTTAACGTTATTCTTACTTACATACACATACAGTATGAATTGAGAAGCACTGCATTTTCGGATAAATTAAATGTATGTACGTACATATACATATCTAGCTGATTAATATATTTGCATTTAGTATATACACATACGTACATCTATGTATATGCATGTACATACACACATTCATATATGTATGTACATACGTACGCATATGAGTATGATAAACTTATTTTTAGAATAATGCATATACATAAGTATGTATGTATTTACATATGCATGCACTACATACATACATACATACATATGCTTAGTTATATTCCATGCTATGTACATACATATAAATTTTAGGTGTACATAATACATAACTATTAGCGATTTTAATTTCATGACTGCTGCTGCTGCTGCTACATACTTTAAATTCTCTAATACCTATGCGTACATACATAAATATACATATATTAGAATACTTATAAGAAACTAAATATACATACATAAAACTTAAAAAATTACAAAATAACACTCACACTTTTTCTCTATTGTAGATTTTCGGAGAAATGTATCGAGTTGAAAGTAATGCAAATACATATCGATGGCTGAGTGGAAGATCAGATCGACCTATCTCGGCAGCCAGTTCGAAAACATTCTATCTCAAAAAACTTTTCAAGAACGCCCTATTTCAGAATTCGTTTCAAAAACGCCCTATCTCAGCTGCCGATTCAAAAACGCCCTATATCAGCATATTTTCAATACATTTTGAAGTGAGATAGGGCGTTTTTGAACCGAATTTTGAGATAGGGTGTTTTTCAATTAAATTCTGAAATAGGGCGTTCTTGAAAAGTTTTTTGAGATAGAGCGTTTTCGAACTGGCTTCCGAGATAGGTCGATCTTCCACTCAGCCATCGATATATTCCTTACACACTTCAACTCTTGCCTAACGTGTCTTTTTTTACATGTACATAATACGCTATTTTGTAGAGCTTGGGAGTCATATAATTTAGGATCATGTGGGTAAATATAATAATATATAATCCAACAGTAATTTTCGTTTTAAAAATATGTAATTAATTACCAAGCTCGTTTATCAGAGAAACGAAATTTGCAATGTGCAATGTAGGAGTGTTAAGAGAAGACAAAAATTATATTTAGCAAATAAACGCATTTTGAAGTTATTCGACTGTTCATTCATTATAGCTTTATTCTTAGATTGTTGGAGTAGTACTATTTCATGTTAAACACTCGAAAACCTAAACGCATTCCAGCTAAAGACGCCAGAGAAACGTCAAATAGTGGAGTCTAGACAGTATTCGTATTTAAAATGCTTTAAGTACTCTTACTCCAAGCATAAATTAAGCAATTTCCAAAGTATTTTTTTTTTTTTGGGGGCTTCAATGTCAGCAATATTACTATTTTGTTCTTTACGACTTATGTAATTGTATTATTACTAAAAAGTGTTTAATTTGTATTTTAATGATTACGAGTTGGAATACTCAAAATTAAGCCTTAGTAGTGCCATTTTAAGGCAGAACTAAATTAAGTGAAGAAATTTGCGCGCAAATACAAAAGAAATAATAATGAAGGTAAATTTCCCAACGAAAATTGTCCACAAATATATATTCATTCAATACAACTTGGGTCACTAATAATGCCGGATGCCAGTTCGTTTATTTATGTATAGTATGATGGTATGTACAGTATAATTGTATTTACCTCTTTTTATCAAATATTTTTTTTATTTTTATTTTAGTAAGCTATATTAATGTCTAATTGATTTTAAGTTTAAATTTTCATTTGATTTTTGTTGAAATTTTAGTACATATTTGATTTTAGAAGCGCAACATAATAATTCAATGCATAATGTCTATGAATGTGTGCTCTTTGTCGTTATTGTTTGTCTCGTTGCACCACTTATCGTACATATGTATGAGAAAAGTCCCTTATTGGCGAAATAAACCTTTTTGTTGCCATTTGCACTTTCTACAATATTTGTTGTATTACACTTTCTTCATGCTAGTATGTACATATAAGAAATAAGTCGTCTTTATTATGTTCTTGTATTCCTTTGGCAGAGTATTGTGGAATGAAAATGTTTATAGAAATACAAACTGGCAGAAGAATAAACAATATTTAAATTAAAATTAGTATACGGTATGCACATACATATGTATGTACATGTATATGAGCAATATCTTTAAACATAAAGTAATAAGAGCACATACATACATTCCTCTCGCCTTGGCGCATAATATTGCCAATGGCAAATAAAAGTGACTATGAATAAAAGCACTGAATGTTAGATATATGTATATGAATACTGTATTTCAACTGCACGGATTTATATTTCGATTCCAAGTACGATTACAAATAAATAGTTTTAACCAGTCGAGTGATAGTTGACAAATTAGTACAAAGTCAGTAGAGGTTTTCAGTAATTGCCAAGTTGTTCTATAAAAAATTACAGGACCTGTAATAGATTCAATCATGAATCCAGTTTTCTCAAGTGGGCACCCAAAGTTGACTTTTCGATTTCTTATATTTCCTTGACCGATTTTGAAAGTTAATGTCGTGTGCAATATTGACACCAACGATTTTGTGCCAAATTTATTTTTTGACGAGTTATTTGCAAACAAATTTTTAAGGTGGCTTTTAAACTTTTTGAAATATTTCAACAACCATTAATTCGAATCTTATAATTTTTTGACAGCAGTTAAAAAACTTATTGGACAACAAAATAAAGCGGTCAATTTGTAAAATTTCGATTCTTGTTTTATTAAAAATTATATATATTTTTTTAATATATTGAATTTTTTACCAACTTCTCGTAAACAAAAGAAAAGAATTCAAAAAACATTATTTGCGCTAAACATTCAATTTTACTTCCATAAAAAAAATAATTACTGTACCTTTCATTGACTTAAAGTTTCTTACCAAAAAAATGAACCAAGTTTAAAAAAATATAATACAATTGAACTGAAAAGCAAAAAAATAAAAATAATTTCATAATTCTTGATTTGAGTTGGTAAAAAATTCAATTGAATATAAAAAAATAATAATTTTTTATAAACAAGAATCGTTTTAAGGTACGCGATCCGCATATACATACATATATATGTAAATCTTTTTTGCTTATGTTTGCTGCCCATGTGGCAAAGAAAATAGCTCAAAATTTTAAGTGGTGTATGCAGTGTTGACACTTCAGAAACCAAATTAGTTGGGAGATTATCAACAAAAACAGTGGTAGATCGTAGATTGTAGCGTTTTTTGCGTTAGTAGATACATATATCTTTGTCTGTGGAAATACTGTTAGTAAGCAACATCACAGGCGATATCGAATCTCTAAGAAAATCGCCTCATGTAAGTCCAAATTATTCTTCACGCACGCAATAGAAATTTTGAAACGGCAGCACCTTCAGCTCTTCAACTAACACAAAATTACAGTACATTTTCTTGACATTTAAATTCATGTTGAGGAGAAAATTCACGGTTCACCTGTTATGAAAAAAAAACATTTTTCAAATTAGGTTAATAATTTTATTTCAGTAAAATTGTGGTAGTTATTTTATGTAAATATATGGTAGTTGTGGTAGAAGTGAAATATTACCCAAAATGTGGTAGATCTACCACAATTGTGGTAAAGTGGCAACACTGGTGTATGAAAAAAGTTATTTACAATAAAGGGACGCCATTAAGGGACATGCGAGTTTTAGTTCTGACGCATACTTGGACAAAAAACTAGGCTCGAATTGTAACATCCGTTCATGGATCGAAAACGATACGAAAAAAAAAATTACGTGATACGTCAGGCAGTATAAGCTGAATGGGACAAAGAGTACGTTCACGTATGCCATAATTAATGTGACTAACCGTACTGCTTTCGGAAGTACAGTACTTCATTTTTCGCTCTTGTACTTCGTACTTCGAAGTACAGTCAAATGTACTTCTTTGCAATATTTTGTACTTCGGGAGGGAGATTTTGTAACCAGTTAGCGACAATTTTCGGATAGCTATCGCACTTTTTGACGCATGATATAAATGCTTTTGCGTCAAAAAGTGAGATAGCGATTCGAAAGTTGTCGCTAACTGGTTTCAGAATCTCCCCCCAGGTCCTGCACTTCTCCGATCTTCTGGACGATCGTCACGTGGCCTGGGCGATAAATTTTTTCAAACCATTAAAGTCGCCGGGGACCGATAGCATCATACCAGCTCAGCTGCAAAAGGCCTCTGAACGTGTCGTGCAATTGGTTGAATCCTATTTATGCGAACTGCGTGAGAACCGGGTACATCCCCAAGTCTTGGAAGGTAGTCAGTGTTGCGTTCATCACGAAGGCCGGAAAAGGCGCGCATGTTTCCCCTAGGTATTTTAAGCCAATCAGTATTTTTTCGTTTTTGATAAAAACACTAGAGAGACTGATAGACTAACACATAAGAAATGCGATTCCTCGTGACTATCTTTCAAGAGCTCTGCACGCATTGGTAAAGCGGTCAGAGGAACCCTTCACGCATAAAGAAGGGGCCTTCAACAATGTCATTCCAGAGGCAATAGTCAAGTATATTTATAATCTGGAGGTTGAAACCAACCTAATAAGGCTTATCTACAGCTTACTTCGTGACCGAACAGTCGCGGTGGAGTGGGACAGCGCCTGCACTCAGTGCAGAGTCATTAGCAGCGCTCCACAAGCTGCTTTTCTCTCTCCCCTGCTCTGGATTAAGGTTGTAAACGACCTTCTAGAGAAACTGGAAAAAGTGGGCTGTCGGGTGATCGCCTATGTAGATGATGTGAAACTTTTGGTTAAAGCACATGCCCTTTCAAGGGCTAGTGATGTGGGTTCTGACAGGCCATTGTGCGATTGGTATTCGATGAGACTAGGAAGTTCAACCGTTCCTTTTTTATCAGCTGTCAAAAGGAAGATGAAGTGGAATCATCTCCACGCTTTCTTTTAGACTGTCCAACCTTCGCAAGGGTAAGATGGAAGCATTTTGGTTCGCACGTCTGAACAAACACTGAGCTCTCAGTGATCAAAATTAGATGCATTCGAAATTTCGTAATCAGCTCTCGTCGTTAACTTAACCCAACCTAACCTGTATTTTTTTGAGCTATGAAATAGTTGGTCACATTAGCCATAATCCGAAAAATGTGTTTTTACGTGACGAGCCTTATGTCCTCATTTGTAGATGGGATTTTACTACATATGTACATATGTATGTATACACGATTCGTACCAAAACAAGAATAACTACGATCTTGCTTTTCCATTTATTTTTGTGCCAATGTAAAAATTGTTTGCTGGAGTTTTAGAACTTTTAACTCGTTACACGCTAGTGTTACATATATGTAACGCTCCAATTTCGCGGACTAATATGGGTTTTTGTATATATCCTCTCTTTTAGAATCTTCCAAAATTCGGTTCCTCTAAATTTCCTCTTGGGGATTTAGTGTATAGGAACAAGTTAGAAAGTTTCATAACTGACCCAAACCGGGGAAAAAGTTTAATCGTAAAAAAAGTATATGATTTCTCGTTAGTGGCGATTGGATGCAGAAATTAGGGACAGCAACGTTTTTATAAAAAAAAAATACTATAAACTTTTAAATTAGAGTGCTCTTTTGTCGAGCATGTTTCATAATCTCAGGCGATTTTTATTTTCTCAATCATATTACATAGATTATTCTCATATTTTTTCGATCGCATTTGATCGATAATATCTGGCATATATTTTTTCGATAAAAAATATCGTTATTCCTTGATTTTTTTTACCACACATAATCGTAGTTATCAGGTTTCATTTATGCGATCTTACTATTAACAACAAAAAAATTTCAACTGAATTATAACGATCGATAATGAGCGAAAAAATTAAAATCTTAGATTAACGACTGTTTTTTGGTTGAAAACGAAAAATAGCGATTTCGCCAATAAAATAACGGATATATTCTATAAAATTGCATAAAAAAAAGTTGAACTATTTACCGAATGACCTTATTAAAGTGATGTGTCGCCAAGGCACAAGGCCTATATTTCTCGCCAAATAACTATGTGGGAAATTTTTTATGCTCTAATAGGTTGGTATAGCGTAATTTTTTTGTTTTTGCAAAACAAAAAATATCTACGAATTTGTGTACCTGGTTTATTGCTGAAACAAATTTTTATTGTAATATAAAAACAAAAAATTATGCTCCAGTATGGTGTTTTGCATAGTTTTTGTTTTCTGCTACTTCACAAATATCGACAAATTTTCGATAAGTGGAAAACCGATCCCTTATTTTAGATCTTCATCCCCATTACAACTCTATGCTACATATACTGTTGCCATTAACACATGTCTTCATACATTTTTTTTTTTTTAAATAATGTAAGGGTTTAAAATTTTGGTTTTTGTTTTATTTCTAATACATAACTTGCGCGTTCTTAAGCTTGTAGATAGTGTAATAAAGTTAAATTTTTTGCATTTTTGCTCTCTCTCCCTCTCTTCCTATCTGTTTTTAGTCTAGTTTTCTGAGTTCAAACTGCAGTTATCATCTATTAATTTTTTTTATTTTTGTTTTTTTTTTTAATTGAAGTTCTTTAATGTATTTTTCATCTTATTTCAATTTTGAATATTCGAATCAACAAAAAGAAAAAATCATTGATTATTAACAATTTCCGTTTTTATTATAAATTAAGCAAAGAAATGTTTGCATTAATATTTACTTATTATTCTTACTGTTTTCTCATAAATATTGTATAAAAACACCTTCTTAAAATAACTGAACCGATTTAGCCGAGGCAACATTATTTTAAGGAATTTAAAAGAACTGTAATCAGAGTAACTGTACAAAGCATTAGTTTAAGGCGTTTTTGTTGTGTGCAACAGCAGGCGAACACTTTGCTGATGTGGCCAGCTGTTCTCCCTTACTCCTTCTACCCTTGTAATGTCGCAAACGATGTATTAATAATATCGCTTATGTAAACCTTTGTGCAAAACTTAGAACTAAAAACTTTACGTTTTTGTGTCTTTTGGCTAAGGCTTACGGCTTGTTAGCGCTGTACCGATAATCAACAATGCTAATATAGATTTTGTTTCGTTAATTTGTAGCGCTAATAGTGAGTTGTATTTATATACTATGAGTTGTGACTTCGCCTACGCCTACACTTTCGTCTTCGTCTTCGTCCTCCTCCCCGGACTTCGCTTAACTTTTTTTTTTTTGCTCTGATTACACAGTACTGATAGAAAGTAGTGAGTGATAGCAATTGTAGCAGCGACAAGTATAAAATTTAGAATTAATCATAATAATTATTCTTAACGACGCCATAATGGTGATGAAGAACTGAAGGAGATGAGGGAGTTTTAGCTAAAACTTATCCTGAAATATAAACAGATTATTTGTTGCCGCCACAGCGATAATATTCTCTTGCGGATGCCAAGCGGTATGCAGTATCTTCTTATTGAAATCGAGACAATCGACACTGATCTCGTCTTTTTTTCGTTTGCCACCGGTGCAAACTTTACGCGGTTTAAGCACCGTTTTTGGTTTGATAATGTCACGTGACGCCTCCAACGTGACATCCTTTTTCGAATTGCGATCAAACACTCTAAAGAAATTGTTATAGCTGCCCGTCATTATGGAAGTATCCTTGCCGTTCCAACAGCATTCGAATTTGTCGAAAATGCAGTCGTTCTCATATAGTGAGCAAAGTTTAATGCGTAGATATTCGTGAACCTGAAATGAAGAAAAAATAATATTACGACTTGATTGTAAAATAAAAATTAAGCCTTAAATGGTATAGAGACGAACAGAGTTAAATTGAATTAAGAAAAAGTGGAAATAAAAGTTTCACACATTAAATTTTTTTACAGCTTCCATCGAGTAATTTTTGTTTTTTTTGTCGCAAGCCAGCGGCAATCTACATATCAACCGCAAAACTATGTAAATTTTTAGTTTAAATGCACATTTATTTTGTGCATTTACGGCGAGCTAATGCGCGTTTGTATATGGAGATAATGCACGAGTTAATGCAAATAAGCTCATCCACTTGTCTACCATTTAATAACAACAGTTTTATGCCGAGGGGCGACTGTTATTAGAAAAAACTTTTATTTTTTTTATTTTTTTGATGCTGGTCGGAAACAGGGCACGAACCAAGGCCCTAAGGAATGGAAGCGCGCACTGCTAACTAAACATCTTCTAGAAAATATACACTTGTACGCATGTACCGAAATAATATGCATTTCTGCTCTGCTAACAAATATGTGATATATAGAGGTGCGAATTTTGGTAAACTTAATTGTATTTGTATTCTATTCAGAAAAGACTAACGCCGTGAATGAAAAACATTAAACATAACTGCAAAACATGAGATCGTCAATGGCAACAAATTGGTGACTCGCCGATTTATTTCCCTAGTGAGAAGTCGGCAACATTATTTCTTTTGTCATTTGTTTTCAAAAATTCCCAAACTGATGAACTTCGCGTCAACAGGACTCCTCAAAATCATCTAATCAATGCCCAAGATAGGGTTGAAAAAATAGGAAGCCCCATAGCGACGAAAATAATTAATTTCGTTTACAAATTATAAGTTTGTGTTCAAAAACAAATTAAATATTAAAAAAGAATAAAATTTTTGCAAGAAATTATTATTCAAATATCGTCTGTAGCAATAATAAAACGACTCATACAGGTAATAAGAAAACGACTCGCCCAGGCGAGTTGCCTTCGACGGACGTTTTAGAGCAACTCCAATTAATTTGTTGCTGAGGGCGACAAGTTTTCTTATTGCCGCCAACAAAAATTGTCTGGTGGGAATAATCTCCTAATATCAAATATCTTCTTCGAAATATATCGACATTTAAAAATTTTTATCGCTTGGTATCCACGCTCAATGAGCTCTTGAAATTATTTCTATTTTATCATTTAAAAAAAAAATAAAAAATTAAATAAGCTAGTGAAACAATTCCAATGGTATCATTTTTTAAAAAATAAAAAAAAGAAGATTTTAATCTCAATATAAACATAAAAACAAACATAAATAAGTTCATAGCTAAGTGTAATCATTAAAATATTTAACTAACCGGATAAGTTTCAATTGGTTTCGTTTCCATATGCAAGTCCCACACTTTAATACTTAAATAATCTCTAGAGATCATATAACGTCCGGAGTTGCTTAGCTTTACGTCGCTTATCGAGCTTATAATTTCACTAAAGAAACTACGGTTCGTTGGATTCTCCGGCTCCTCGAACTGTTTGCTATGCCGGTCACACAGCGCCGCCGAACGCATATCACATAGACGTATTGTGCCCTTGGAGCTCGAGTACACGAACACGTTGCACTCGGTTGGATGGAATTCGGCGGCGGTAATCACCTCCGTCAGCTCTTCCATATTGGCTGGCTTAATGTCGACTATATTAAAACTTTGATCGGTCACTTCAAGATGCCACAGATTGATTCGCAAATCGTCGGCGGACAGATAAGTCTCTTGGTCAGAATTAACGCTAATTGAATTGATGTGATAGGTGTGTGCATTGGCGTAGTTGCGGCGTGGTGACGCTTCCACCATAAGTGGAATTTGCTTAACTGAAGGAACTTTTAAGCCTGTTATATTTTGTGGATCCTTCGCAAGACCACTCTCCTCCTTTGTGTTATAGCCCTCAAACGATTTATCCCGTTCGCTGACTTTCCACAATTTAACCGTCTTATCGTTGGTTGAGAGAAGAAAGTGCGCGGGATTCTTTCGTCGCAACCATCGGATCTTATTGATTTTCTCTTCAATTTCCAATGATTTTAAGTAATCGAATTCGGGTTCATGCGATTGAAAAGTCGAGTAAACATTATATTCACCGCGTCGTGGTATTGAGGTTTTTGATATAGGATCGCGCTAATAAAATAGACAAAAATCTATTAAAACGATGAATAGTGGTAAACACAAGATATGATTATATACCTGAAAGATGACCACACGCCCGCCTTTATCACCTGTTGCCAGCAATTCACCATCATGATTGAATTCCACACAGGATATAATATCAGCATCGGTAACGTCATCGTCTAAGGCGCCTTTTATCTGTGAGAAGCACCACGACGCTTCTCCATTACCTATGTAGGCGAGAAAAAATAAAAAAGGTGGATTATTAATAGGAAATTTTGTAAGGTTTTTTGATAGACTATTTCACACATTCTTGAACTACTCGTCGAAACCTTTCCATGTAGAAAAAATTAATGGTAATCCGACGGTCTAGTCTGGCAACTTTCCCATATTCCAATAACATCGGTAAGGCAAAATGTAAATTTGAATTATCATAAAGTTAATAAACTGAATAAGTACATAACCACAAATTTAACTTTCCGTTCTATTGTTCCAGTTTTGCTCTTCAGTGTACATTTAAAGGAAATTTTCGTACACGAAAAATATGAAATTATATTTGTAATCATTTATTTAAATTTACTATTCTTTACTAGTAGCTCAAACGCGATTTTAGTTCAGTTTTTGTAGCAGATATTATTTTATTTTTTGATTCCAGTACCAGCCCCTTTAGGGCTACACAACAATTAAAAAGGCAATATTCTAACTTCGTGTGGTACAACTAAGTACATATAGGATTTTTCCCGCAGAATGCAAACCCCACTCACGAGATACTGAAATGGCTCCACTGGCTGTAACGTAAATAATAACCTAAAGTTTGTTATCATTTTCGTCGGAATATTATTTTTATGTATGTTACCGCATAACTCCACATTGGGCGTTTTCTATAATTCTTTTTTTGTTTTGAAGTGAAACTTCTTAATCGCGTTCGGAGATGGTTGCTTTAAATATTTAACACCAAGCCATAAACTCTGTATCGTTCGTTCGATTTTTAAAAATGAGGTGTCACATGAAAGGCCTTGTCCTTCGGGTGTACACCATAGCCTTAGTTCCATGAAAGGAGTTGCCACATGTTAGAAAATCGAATTCAAAATTTCTCTGCCGCAGAGGGTTGCGTTAAATATTTAAGATCAAGTCATAAAATCTGTATTGTTCGTACGATTTTCAAAAATGAGGTGTCACATGAAAGGGCCTGACCTGCAGATGTGTAGTATGGTTTTAGTCTTTTAAAGGGTTGCCATATATACGAAAATCAAATTCAAATTATTTATTAAGTTAAACGAATTATCCCGATATGGGTATCAAAAGAAATGGTTTTGAATAAGTTGTATTTTCTAGCTAAATTAGGAGGGTTGCCACCTGTTTCAAAAGTAAAATTTAGTTAAATTATACAAAAGTCTTACGCTTAAAATACTATACAGTACAGAAAGAGCTTACAGAAACACAATTAAAATATTTTTGAGGTGCCTGAAGAGGGTGGCCACCTGTTTAAAAAGTTAAACTCAAATTATCTTAAGCAAATCTTGTTATTATAGCTCCGTTATGTTTGCGATAAATATTTAACGCCACGGTACAGGTAGCATATGACGGGTATAGAAAACGAATAGCTGCGTTAAACGCCAATTGGGCGGGAAAGGACTAATGCAAAGACAAGAATGTAATCAAAAACAAATATAAAGATAAGATGAAGATGAAGATGACGATGAAGATGAAGATGAAGTTGAAGATAAAGATGAAGATATAGGTGAAGAAGAAGATGAAAATGAAGATGAAGATGAAGAGAAGATTTCCTCTATTAAGTTTCACTTCTTCCGCGCGTAGGGACTACACGCACTGAGTTTTTTTTTTACGGAAAGGTGATACCTCGGAGGTGGTCCCATACAAATTTCGTTTAGATCCGATTATTGGATCATTAAGAAATTAACGGTACTGTTAAATTTTTATATGGAATTGAAGTCGTTTCGTTTTTAACCGACTTCAAAAAAGGACAAGGCTATCAATTCGGCTGAACGTTTTTATGTATGTATGTTACCGGATAACGTTGGATCACGTCAACAGATTTTGACTATTCTTTTTCTATCGGAAAGGTGTTGGTCCCATACTAATTTGATTTAGATTCGATCATTTGGCTATGAATCAATTAACGGTACTATTAAATTTTTATACGAGAACTGAAGTCGGTTTTGTTTTCTGCTTAAAAATTACTAGTTTGCTTAAAAATTACATGTATTTTTTCAAGAATAAAATTTAAAAACGCTCTATCAATTTCGGAAATATTTGTGACGATGGCCGCCGCTCTCTTGGAATTTAAAATCAACTCGATTGGCAAGTTAAACGAATTTCTTCGAGGAGAAGCTTGGTCAAACACTAACATATTGGATAAGCGTCAATGTACTTATCATTATTATATGCATTAAATATATTCAAAAGGTACCCAGTTATGTATTTATATGCACGTCGCATAAATCATGCAATGGAATTTGTTGTTTTGCGTGTTCTTTTGTTACTAACTAAACGCCGCTTCCTGACCTCATTCAACTAACTTAGGTATTTAAACATGTGCATGTGTGCCCATGTCATGTCGTGTGCCGGCAAAAAGCACAACAAAATAAAATGATAATAGATTTTTGCTAGCCGACGTCATCGTTTTAAGTTCTACATATTGATTTGCGAAATTATGTTTGTTAGCAATTACGTCATAAATGAAATGTGGATTAGGAAAAATATATAAATTTATAGTATAAATACATGTGTAAATATACATATAGATATATGAATGTATTAACACATTGAAAATGACAAGCAAAGAACAGCGGAAGTAGCAAAAGATTTTCAGGTCATTTATTTAAATGTATGGGGCTTTGCACGACTTAAGAGATAGTAACTAAATAAATAGCTATTTTTAGTATTGTATTATTTCCCGACTTTAATTGAGCTTGTGGGTTAGTAGGCATACGGATGGCTGGGACGAACTTTTATATATTGGAATGTTTTTTTGTCCGCAACTATAGATACTAAACAGTTAATGATTTCCAGTCGAAGAGTATGTACTAGAAAGGCCATTGTAAGAGGTACATAAATATTATCAATAATTACCAGATACAAGGATCAAATTCTTTATGATTTCCACGCGTAAAGAAACATACTTTTGATACTTGAGTGAAATTTCATTCAAAAATATACTCGGCTGTTTGCTCGACGCTTTTTTGTTGGAAGTAAGTTGACACTAAAACGATTCAATACACTTTTCCTCCTAATCCACTATAAAACTTGGCTTGACTTAAAATGTACAATTTGAGTTTAGACGATTGGACATTGTTTTTGACACTAATTCTTCGGAGCGCACACAATTTTTAAAATGTATACGTAAATTAAGGAAGTTATTTTTGCGGACTATTGCAAATTTTTTTTTCTTTCTATTAGCACTTAGGCGTTGCAAGCATTTCAATGTACAATATATCGATACATGAGTGGAAGATCGACCTATCTCGGTAGCCAGTTCGAAAAGGCCTCCTTAAAATTTTTGTAACTTATGCGTTTTTAAAAGGACATGGCACTTAGATACTTAAAAACTGGAACAATTCAACAAAATATGTATTTGCGTTCCCACGGCAGTCGGATCTACGTAATCGAAACGAACTAGATTCATATCTGACCAAGGACTGTAACTCCAGCGTTATTCCCCAAATTCCTTTGCTTGTATGCTGTTTTTTTTTTGTATGCTGTTACAACAACAACCAAATATGTGAATTTTTAAAGCTATGAAAAGATTTGAGGTTTGCTATTATTTAATTACAGTAAACGCGAATTAGGCCTATTTTACACAAATTAAATTTATATACAGGGTTAATAAAGTTCAAAGTAATGTAATAAATTTTAAATTAATAAAAAATATTTTTTAGAAGTGAGTTTTGATATTTTTTATCCATACATACATATATTCACCTACTGAGGGCTTTGCCCACGGCATCAACCACCTATTTGTCCATGCACCCAATTAGCCAACACCCCTATCCCTTTGGTCCGGGTCTGTAAAAACAGGATGCTACCTGGGCTTACCGTTAGTTGAGCGTTCACACGACAGTCGCTCTACGTAACCAGTACGCCCCAGATTTATGTACGCCTGGCTAATGACGGTCACCCCCCAACCCACATATCTCTAACTAACATATCCTCAAATGAATGAATGTACATAGTAAAGCTGCAATTATAGATATTCATATAGTTCTTCTATGGTCAAGTGCACTTGGTTCTCATGTGCTTTGGTAAAAAGTCGACAAATGTTTTATGTATGCCTTTTACTAAAGGGCATGCATTTGATTACCTCACAACTATGTACGTGCATATGTTTGTATGCATGTACATACATATATATGCACAGTTGTCTACAAAATAATAGTAGTGCGATATTTTGATCAGTTTTGGCTATTTGACTTTTTGTTTGTTTTATGTTTATTAGTTTTTTATAAAAGTCTAGCTGGATATACAAAAAACACCATATAAATTTACTTTTCAAACTTTGTACAAAAATTATAAAAAATCTACAAATTTTCACCAAAATGTATTACTTTTTAATCCGAATCTAGAAAAAATTTCATATGCAGTTTTGTACCCCATGTAATTCTAGTCTGATGAAGTGCAAGTTTCAAGTTGGTGAAAACTCCCCTTGATTTCTGAGAATTGAAATGATCAAAATATCGCACTACTATGATTTTGTGAACAACAGTACATTTAGATATTTGATGTACACTTCATCCCAGAAGGATAATTTAGGTAGGACTTCTTAAGTAAAGCCATTCTAAAAGGCTTGTCCATGAAGGGATGATAAAATGGTTTTCCTGCATGCCTTCTAGAAGGGCTTTTCCTATTTACAATTTACGAGAATAAATAACTGTCACTTTACAAATGAATTTCGGTATGCATTTTAAGTGACAACTTAATTAAATATCTGGAGGGCAAATTTTAAAAGAACTCCTCTCTTCTTCTCTTCTTCTGAAGTACAAATACATAAACTTGTGGTCACCTGATTAATGGTGTTATCTTTTCTCGAAAAAATCTCACCTTATATGGCAACATTATCAGAGTGCAACATTTTAAAGAAAGAGCACGCAATATGCATGTGAAGATGCTGACAAAAGAACACGAAAACTTGACAGCACTGCCGCAGGGCAGAAAAAAGCAGTATTTTTTCGAGAAAAGAAAACGCTATAAGTCAAATGACATTTTGACAAGTTTAGGGAATTTTTATTTTGTTTATTTAATGTTTATATTTTTTTATAAAAGTTTAGCACTTTACCTAACCAGCGCCACATAAACCCAAATTTCTAACTTCGTACAANCAAAAGAACACGAAAACTTGACAGCACTGCCGCAGGGCAGAAAAAAGCAGTATTTTTTCGAGAAAAGAAAACGCTATAAGTCAAATGACATTTTGGCAAGTTTAGGGAATTTTTATTTTGTTTATTTAATGTTTATATTTTTTTATAAAAGTTTAGCACTTTACCTAACCAGCGCCACATAAACCCAAATTTCTAACTTCGTACAAAAATTTAACAAACTTAACCATTCGCACCCAAAAACTTTAAACTTTTTATACAGACTTTTTATAAAGATTTTGGGTATGCAGTTTTGTAGATCATGAAATTTTTGTAGGAAAAAGTGCAAATTTCAAGACGCTAGATTATCGCGTTGATTTTTTATATTCAAACTAAATTGTCGAGCATATTTTATACTAAAGAAAATGCACAACACCGTCAGCCAAAAAAATTATTAAAAATCAACGCGACTTTCTACCGTCTTGGAATTTGCACTTTAACTTACGTAAAATTTAATGAGCTACAAAACGGCATACCCAAAATCTTTCTAATAATTCTAAATAAAAAGTTTCAAATTTTCGGGTGCAAATGTTAAAAAGTTAGTTGAATTTTCATAATTTTTGTACGAAGTTTGAAATATGTATGGATTTATGTAGCGCTTGTTAGATAAAAAGCTAAACTTTTATGAAAAATATAAACATTAAATAAGCAAAAGAAAAATAGCCAAACTAGTCAAAATGTCACTTGACTTAATCAGCTGACCACAAGGGTACATACATATATGTACATATGTGTTTCCCAAAAGAACTTAGCAGATGCCATCAACATAAAAAAACGAAAGGAGAATGGGTATGCAGAGTTGAAGGCCTCTTAAATTATCTACTGGGTTGTAGATGCATATCACATGCAATTATTCTCAGTTCGTTCAATTGGCAGTCTTTAATGGAATGTCAAATAGTCATATAGAATTTACCAAGCATATCTTGAACGGAAACAACGTACACGACGGAAGCTCTCATGTACCAACAAAATGGATGTTTAGGCAAGCTAGAAGGGACCTCCTAAACTGCATGACGAATCTACTATAGCACAATAGTTAGTCACATACATACGTATCCATTTATAAGTACATACATACTTACTACATGTGTATACCAAAGGAGGAACTTACCGGCCATGACAACTTCGCAATGCGCTGGATGCAGCAGCTACTTATGGCGCAAGTGGTGTCAATTGAATATTTGCGTTACTGTTCTCGAATATATTGGGATTGGGACGACCTGGTGTCACAATGTTGAATGGAAGTAATGAATAACTACAACTAAGTAAAATTTCACTTATATTATTCCAATTAATTTATTTTAGCACTTTGCCTCCACGCTTTCTCTTTGTTATCTTATGTTTATTCCCACAAGCCAAAGTATCTAATTTACTTTTGGTACATAGATTTTAAAAATGCTTTATTTTAAGTTTTCTTGTGTTCTGTCATAAATTCTCTTTACGCATATTCAATTCGCACACTATAGATAAAAAGTAAAGAAAACAAAAAGGAGATTAGCCGACGACGAACGACGTTTTGCTCAATTCCTCTTTGTACACAGTCGCAGTGTTTGTTGTATTCGTGGGGTAAACCACAAGCAACCACAAGCGGCAGCGCCGGCGTCGTCGCAAACGGCAACGACCGGTGGTTGCGACGCCAAAAACAGCAACGTACAACGACACAAAAGCAGAATTTATGGACAACGCGTTTTTTTTATTTTATTCCTTCCTTTCGGACATGTGTACGCGAAAACGTGCAGACGATTGCGGGTGGAAATTTTAAAGACACGAATGACAACACAAAGTGCAATTTGATTTTTTTTTTAGGTTGACTTTTTTACTTTTTCTGTTTGCTGCGTCGTTTTTATCTTCTTCTTTACTTTGCCGCTTGGTTTGCTCCACGCTATTGTTTTCTTTTCCGGTCCATTCGCCAGATTCTTTTTTCAATTTCCAATATCTTTTACCTGCACTTATTCAATAAGTGCACAACCTTCAATATTTTGCTCTAATAGTCGGGCATTTTTAGCGGCTATTGTTCGAGTAACGAATATTAAACAATTCTTTAGAAAGCACCATTTGCGATTGAGCCACCGCGTGACTAGATTCTCTTGATATTTTCGCACTATGTGCCCCTGTAACTGCGGCCAACTCGTATGTTAAATTTGATTGAAACTATTAGCGCGCAATTGATTTAATAGTTTTGCCACTTCTACAAACATGTTTTTTGTTACAAGGTTTACCCCTAAAAAAGAAAATTCCCACTTTTCATTGATTTGCAAACAGTAACGAGCTACTACTACTACGAGTATAAATTTAAAAAAGTTGCACTCAGCATGGCTACCGTTTCGCATTTCCACCACAATTCAGGTATGAATATGGCAACAAGCAAAATTCTATCAATTTTTATTTGCTTTTGCTATTACATATTCTGAACCTTTTTAACAATTTTCTTATTATCGTTTTTTGTGCTATTTTTTACATTCTCTCTGTTCTTTGTATTCTATTACGAGCCTGTCCGTCGTTTGCCGTTCGAAATAATTCTCGTTGCTTCGCAGTTTCGCGGCGGCCGCGACTGCTACGAGCCAATGACGACGACGTTCGACACTAAATCACTGTTGTTGTTGTTGCAATTGTCGGTAGCTTCATGGCGACTTGCAAATTCGTCTCCAATTTTTCAGCAAGCCATATATAGTTTTGTAAGTTCACTTTACTGCTAAATTTTAACAATTTGTGGCTTATAGCATATTTTCAAGACATGCACACCTTTCAAACACTTTAAATTGCTAATATAATATCAAAAAATTGCAGTAGAAACACCGCAAAGGATTCCGCGACTGCTTATAACAAATTACGAATATAGAATGGCAACAGCACAGGGCTGCCAGCACGATTTGATTTACAACATTGAACTTATTTGCTTTACTAGATTTGCATACATTAGCAGCACAGAAAAGAGATGTAATTACGGACAGTTAGTGCTTTTATTTCATTTAAATGTTATTTGAGCAGTGCTGAATTGTGAGCTTTACATCCGCAGGCGTATGAAAAGAAAAACTAATTGTAGGGCAATCAAAGAACGTAGAACGTACGTTCTTTGGTGCAATGTAAATATGTCAGATGTGTGAAAAAGCAGCAACACTGGTTGTGGCTATGTTCGATTTGTTTTACGTTTCCCGCCGAACAGCATTGCCAGCAGGTGAATTTACATGATTTAATGGGCCTCCGCACACTGGACTGCTCAGTGCGGCTAAAACCGGTTTTGTGTTAATTACAGGGGGAAGGGAGTTCGTGTTTATCTCGTTTATTTCTGCCCGCGAAAATCGTGGTCTGACACGCACACATAGACGACATGTTTTGTACTTCGTTTTGTTTGAATGTGCCACAAGTTCAATAAAGCGTGGTTCACATGAACCAAAAATACAAGATCACCTAATCAAAGAAGCAAGAAAAAAGTATATTTCTGAGTGTTTTTGACATCTGCCTAAGAATGAAAACAAACAAAGAAAACGAAAAAGGCGCGGTGATTGAGTGCGATTAAATTGGTATTTATTATAAAATATACAAAGTGAAACTTGATGACAATTAGCAAAAAAAGTTCATAAAATATGGTTTTCATGATTGAAAGTGTTTTACAATCGCATATCATTACCACGGGTCGATTTTTCAATGCCAACGTTCTGGCCACAAACGTGCACCCACTTTTCACGCAAATTTACGCCTTTTGGCAAACCAAACATACGCACAAACTTGTTCCGATCACACAGCACTTTATTTTATATCATAAATATGTAATAAACCAAAATTTATAATTAAAATCGCTGCAGAAAACACATTCAATCGCTAAAAAATAACTACGAAGAGGTAGAAGACGGTGTAAACAAAACCGAAAAACGTCAAAAACGCTACGAAAACTTTTTTCTGAAAATCGATTACAAATACAACGATGGCTGATTAGGTGATCTGTAGTCGTTGGTTCATGCGTGGTTCATACATATAAAACTGAAATGTGTTTTCGGCCGACTGACCAGTCCAGTGAGCTTTCGAATGGTAGACTGCTCAATCCGACTGAGGAGGTTAGTGTGAGGAGGCCCAATAATATTGAATCATGGTGAACTTATGAAGGACCGAACAGCAAAAGGAAGAAAAATACATACTGGTTGCAGATAAATAAAACTACTCAGAAAATAGTATTCCATCAAATAATAATAAATTTTCATAGAAATTAGAATTTAAATATGTTTATTGAAAAGAAGAATACCTAAAGAAACGGGGCCGTTGAGCTAAAAAAGTGGGCGGGGCCGCCTTTTTTTTTTCTAATTGTAGTGGCATATTTTTTTGTGCAAATTAACGTTGGGGTGCTAAGGGGTCGCGGGGGAGCGGAAACATTTTCAAAATATTATATTTCGATATTTAATTGATTTGAATTGTTTTAAATTGTGAAAATATTTGATTTGTAATAAAAAATTAATAAATGAAATGTGAAAAACGATGATTTGAGTAAAAGTGTAGTGAATTTCAGGGCATTTGCGTTGTTTACTATAAATCGAGAGCTTTAAAAATCGGCTATACCAAAGTAGTCCACGGCAAACGGGGAATTTTCGCCTAGTAGAGCGACGGCGTCCGAAACTTTCGCCCAAAAATTTCGCTCAGTAAAATACAACTACGGCGACAACGAATTCAGCTGCTTATGACAAGGTACAATTAAAATTTTTACAAACAAGATTATTAATGTTTAACAAACTGTAATACAGTACTTTTGTACCATTGTTAATATGTTGGAGTAGTTTTGTGCTACTCTGATGTAATGCAGGGATGGAGTATATCGTCCTGCCATAGGACATCGCAATGTTAATTGGACCATATTTTTTATATGAATTGTGGTTAATTTTGGAGTACTCCTTGGTTCTTAGGGAGTACTCTTTACACGCATGCATGGAGTAGTCGCGATTTTTGCAGGGGTGGATCGTATTTTGCCGCTGCCCTCAGCCAAGAATGATAGAATACAAGATTGCGCATTCCTGCGGGCGATGACGTCACGTTTGCAATGAATAGTGGAGAAGGAGCAGTCAAAAAATAGCGGTGGCCGCCATTTGTAAACAACCCGTAGTTGTGTTCATCTACTTTGACATTCATTCTACTTGAACAGAAAATCTAAGATCGAAGAAAAATTTAATATTACGCCCAGAAATAGCGAAATAGAGAAGAATAATGAAACACTAAGCTAGTAAAAATTAGTAGTGCGAGTTCTTAGCAAATTGTTTCCGCAAGTTTTTATAGTTAAAAATTTTCAATAGCAAAAACTCGTAATAATTATTAGTAACTAGAGAACTACGAGAACAAACTTATCGCAGACAATTCTATCCTGACGTCACACGAACAGCTGATTCTGTCAAATTCGCCAAAACCAAAGAAGCGGTACTGCTGAATGCGCCACCTCTGTCTCTCTACATCGTGTGCGCAAGGTGTATTAAACAAGGTGTGATTGACGGTTCAGTGCGGCTCTCTTTTAAGGTACTATAATGTCAAAAAGTATAAACAAACAAATTAACCCTTAGCTTCCATGTATATTGTCAGCACTGATGCCCTAGGCTTTTATTTCGATTGTAGTTTTGTTTTACTTACATTACCTGGAATATATATATTTTGTGAATAAAATAAAACAAATTGTTTACAAAATAATTTTAGCAATTTTCTTGTTTTTAATTGCTCANAAAATTAGTAGTGCGAGTTCTTAGCAAATTGTTTCTGCAATTTTTTATAGTTAAAAATTTTCAATAGCAAAAACTCGTAATAATTATTAGTAACTAGAGAACTACTTCTATCCTGACGTCACACGAACAGCTGATTCTGTCAAATTCGCCAAAACCAAAGACGCGGTACTGCTGAATGCGCCACCTCTGTCTCTCTACATCGTGTGCGCAAGGTGTATTAAACAAGGTGTGATTGACGGTTCAGTGCGGCTCTCTTTTAAGGTACTATAATGTCAAAAAGTATAAACAAACAAATTAACCCTTAGCTTCCATGTATATTGTCAGCACTGATGCCCTAGGCTTTTATTTCGATTGTAGTTTTGTTTTACTTACATTACCTGGAATATATATATTTTGTGAATAAAATAAAACAAATTGTTTACAAAATAATTTTAGCAATTTTCTTGTTTTTAATTGCTCAGCGCAGCTTTTATGCGTTTATTTTTATATTTAAATTTTTTATCCTAAACATTATTCGACACTTATAAAAGTAGGATTTTACATTTGTTTCCAATTTTATATGTGAGCTTAACTTTAACAATTTTGAAATTAAATTTTTTTCATGCGAAAACTATTTTTTCCATTAAAGACTTTGCTTCGAGCACTTTTAAATTAAGCTCTTCCATACTAGCTTGCATGGTTTTAATTATTTCGGTAAGAAGAAATATTTCTGTTCTCAANCATGATTTTAATTATTTCGGTAAGAAGAAATATTTATGTTCTCAACGTGCATTCTAAAGAGTCGCCTGTTTGAGTTTGGACATCAACAAAGAATGTATCCTGATCGCGTACTATAACCTCAATGGTATCAGTTATTTCGTATGGCATTGGAACTGCGCCTGGGTATAAACGAGCTCGTTTGAAAGTGCTTGATTCGGACGGACAACTAATGAAATCACTTTCCTTGAAGTGGTTTTCACAAACGCGAGATGAATCACGTAGTACAACACCACAGCTTTCTTTCCATCGCTGCCGTCTTAATTCGCAACTAGGTGGTTTAAAACATCGCTCTATTTTCGTATCCTGACTTCTATTGCATACAGCGCACCGTTCAAACGTTTTGCTCCGTTTCATCTTGGTTTCCTTACTTTAAATATTTAAGAAAAGTCGAACGTATTTACTTATTACCCAACTTTAAATGTACTTACTTGCTCTCCTCGGCGGTTTATCTCTTAACAATTTCACGTTTATTAAGAAAATTTGTTGCTTGAAAAATTTGTGTCTAACTTTTTTTTTTTTAAACAAATTAAAATTTGAAAAAAAAAAAATTTCAAATGGGTTAAGAATTCGTTTCAGTTTGGCATTATAACCTGTTTCTTATGAGAGCAATGTCAAAATCAATCACACTTTAGGTTCATTCCTTATCTTTTTGGACTAAAATCTGAAAAGTGTCAAAATGCCAGAGCGTAAGCAAAATGCGCTCACTAAAAGAGAGTAACAGGAAAAGTAAAGGAACGCAAAAAACCAAATTTTTAGTCCAAAGAATGGCAACAACAAAACTAACGTCAAATAAGAACAGAAATGTATGTACAAAACACATTCACACAAGCACAAGCACAATAAACACTTGCTATATCAATTATTTTTTGCCTCCTTCCAATTTCAATTCATTTCTTTTACTTTTTAGATTATTCTCACTTTTTGCGTATTCTTTAATTTCCGTTAATTTAAATTCAGTTGAGTTTGACACTTTTCAGGATTTTGCCAGAAAAAATTCTTCTGACTAAATCTGACTACTTCGGACTGATGAGAGTCGCTCTCACTGACTGTTGCTCTCTCATTTTTGCTGTCATTTCCGAGTTAAGGAACGCTTTTTGGACTAAATCTGACTACTTCGGACTTTTTCTGACTATTTCTGGGAGATAAGGAACGCGCATTTTGTTGAATACATTTTGCGTGTGCGCAACTCATTTTTCTTTTTATTATTTTTAAACAATTATTTTATTTTGGAACGAATTTCCGTCATCCCTTGTCAAGTTTGGTTTGCAGACAAACCGGTTTCGGCGTTGTGCCATCTTCAGTGTCATTTTTCGTTCTGTCTGGTTCGAGATTTGTCCCTAATTTATGTTCATTTATCTTAGGTAATGTGATTTTCGTCGATGATTTCGTCGATGCCATGGTGCCCATTTTTTGAAGCAGGTAATAGGTTCATCTTCGCTGTTTCGATATTAACATGCATTATGTTGTCGCTGTATGGTTTTTGCCTGCAGGTAGGTAAAAGTCAGTGATTTTTGCCCTGGTGGTGCTTTTTGGTGTGTTCGGAGTGTCCATGCCTGTTGTTTTGTTGTCATTTTTCTTTTTTTCGTAAATCAATTTTAAGGGTTCGAATATAACATCCGATGCGGTATTTGTTTGTTCGTTTACCCTGTCGGAAAAATCAACCAACACCAACACACAATTATTTTATTCTTTCCTTTGTCGATCAAATTCTTTTCAGAAAAAAAATGTATTATAAGTTTCAATCTGGTAGCTGGATTTTGATGAAAATGTCATAATCTCAGCAAAAGCCAAATGGCTAATATGGATGCTAATGTTATTAAGTGAAACTACTTTTTTTATACCATGCCTATACCTATAAAAAAGGCAAAATAAAATCACGAAATAGCCATGAAAAGGCACTAGAAACCGCAAAAAAGGCAAAGGAAGGCACTAAAAAAGGCAAAAAACCGACAAATAATCAAAAAATACATTTACTTTAGAAACCTTTATAGTACTAGTAAAAAGAGAAAAACTAGAAACTAGTTTCATTATATGAAAAAATTTTACTTTGAATCTTTGACTATTTATCTTTTCGAGTTTTGAACTCAAAAAACTTTTTCATGTGGTTGTTGGTTTTTGTTAATAAATCTATTTTTGGAATGTTCACCTTTTAGGTGCTCGTCCTTAAGTTATTTGTTTTTGTTATTTTATGGCCTTATAACAAAGTGGAAAAAAGCAACAAGAATTCATAAGGCGATGTTAGCACGGTGCATAGGCAACTGGCTGAGTCAGCTGGGGTCGTTGGATCGAATCACGCTGAAAGAAGTCTGATGAAGCAATGTGGTGATTTCCGAAATAGCTATCACTTCTACAATTTTTTCAAAATTATCGTCGCTTTTCCACCATAATTTTTCAATAAAAACAGCCTCAAGCTCAATAAAAATTGTGGAATATAATTGTTATAAAGTCATAAAATAACAAAAACAAATTTTGTCATTTTGTATATGGGTCATTCCATGCAAAATTTACACCTCAATATTGTATTGTATTGTATTGTTGTGTTAAATATTTTTTTTTCATTCTTTATCGAAAAAGAAGTCACATATTTTTTTATTCCATCATGATATTCGAAAATCTTGAAAAATAAATTCCGAAATTTTTTATCTTACAGAGAAATATCTTTTTTTAAATTTTTCGCAGCTAATAAATTATTTGTCGGTGAGAATTAGTTAGGTAATCAAAATTTGCGTAATTACCTCAGATTTTTAGTCGACGTATCGCAAGTTAAATATATATAAAGAATTATTTCAAAATAAAAATTTTGTGGGAAAACACCGTCTTAGGTGGATTTTTATATAAGAATCTTATTTTTGTGAAAATTGCAGATATATAATATATATATATAATATAATATAGAATATAAGCCCTCGTTATTCCGCTTATCAGGCTTTTTAATGGTACACTTCTCTATAATATTATTAAACGTGCGATATGTAAGAAGTAGTATGTATTTAAAACTTACTTTGTATTTTTTTGGTGCCATTCATATTTATAGCTGTGTTTAGCATATTTCCTATTTTTGTGAAACTTGATTGACGTGTAAAGATGCGTGGCGGTATAGGCGGTGGTGGTTCAGGTTCCAGTACAGCATTGGGTTTCCAACGTTCCATTTTTGGGCTTTTCTCACTACTCGAGAGTGTTTTCCAATCCATTTTTGTTATTCAAAAGCTAAAAAAAATAAGTTGTTTATACAGTTAATACCGTTGTAGCTTCTTCATATACATATATTTTTGTATGCCAAATTTTTTTTTCTACAGTTTAACAATAATTCAGTTATTATAAGCATTTTATTTAGTACCACAGTAGTGATTCCTTTCGTACAAATGCCAATGTCACCGGTCATTTAACCGATCATGTGATGCTCATCATTAATAAAAATCTCGGTCAACGCGGAAGAAAGACTCCACACATGAATCCTAATACATATGTACATATATACCAAAACACAAAATTTGACATAGACGTTTATGACCGTGTGATCCTGTGTCTTCTTCTAACACAAGAATCTAGAAGAAGAAAATTTTTCAATGCACTTTCTAATTATTTTTTTCAAAAAGAGCTTCAAACCTCTAATTAAGGTTTTCTCGAAAGTATGATTTTCGACTTAAACNACCAACCAACCGCCGCTAAAGAAGTTTCACTTAAATAAAATTTACCGAGTGCACTTTTACTGTAGTGTATGGCCGTGTTTCTCTTCCAATTTGTGATGTGCGTCCAGATGTTGTAACGCAAATGGAGGGATTTACAATTTTATGCCGCCTCGCAAAACAAATGGTTTTATGAGAAGCTTTTTTTTTGGCAGAAGTACGCTCGGAAGTCTGGCAGTGGCAGGTCACTATGCACACGTAAACTCCTGCTTGTCTACTTATCTTCCACAATGTAGTCCATAACCCTGAAGATTGCAAATATCTCGGCTTGAAATACCGATGCATGTTCCCTAAGAGGGAAGTGAAGATTTGCCCCGTTACTATCGATATAGACAAATAGTGGGACCTAGAGTTTTATGCCATTGCCTGCCGAGTGGTAACCGACGTTAGAAAAAAACTTTTTATAATTTTAGAAGTTGATCTGACTAGGAATCGAGTCCAGGCCCTACGGCCTGCACCGGCTGGCTTCATAGATAGTTTTTGTCGATAGCGAAGCCAAAAAAGATAAAAGCCATAAATTTCAAAATGCTTTGGAGAACGCTAGAAGTCAAGTCATCAAGCCAATTATTATGGACATCAAAGAAAAGCAAATAAAGACAATATCCATTCGTGGTTGTTTCGAAAAACATGACAAAAGTACGTACATATCAATGGTCGTCAGCAGTAACGACACAACACAAAACTAATAAAAAAAAATCGTTAAGGACTTTTAAGGACTTCATCTCTCAAATTCATGTCTAATCCTTACTTACTCGACATGGATTAGACAATGATTAAAGTACGTTGACCTAAGTAGAGTTTATCCTTATTTTCGAGCTTAACTCCCTAATCTGTACTAAAAAAAAAACAGATAAGCCATATAAAAAATCCTCCCTCAATACCATGCAATTATGAAATAATCTCAGATTAAATCGATAACTTTTCGGTGTCCAACGTAGTTTTAGCGAGAATTTTTGCGAAGAAGAGGAGAAATGTTAAATATGCAATAAAAAAAAAAATGGACGCTAGCAAGAACAAGATTTTAAGGCAGTTTTTTTAATAAAATATTAAGTTAAAATATATTTAAATTGCTAAATTTAGCAGAGAAAAATTAGCACAGTTGCACAGAGCAAGCAAAACGAAATTGACAGCTAATAAACCGAGATTCGACTGTGTAAACGGAGTAATTAAAATATTTAGTAAGGATTTATTTTTTTNTAATAAAATATTAAGTTAAAATATATTTAAATTGCTAAATTTAGCAGAGAAAAATTAGCAGAGTTGCACAGAGCAAGCAAAACGAAATTGACAGCTAATAAACCGACTGTGTAAACGGAGTAATTAAAATATTTAGTAAGGATTTATTTTTTTATCTTTTAAGTGTTGAGTTGGGTCGTTATTGCAGCGGACCATTGATATGTAGACGTCAGAAACAAAAAAAAAAAAATCGATAATGGAAAAAATCGATAGTACAATCGATTATATTGCAGCATTATTATGCATTTGTACTGTATGTATGTATATGTAGTACATATTTACATCGATCTGTGATGCGTAGCAAACGTCTTGACAATTTCCAAATGTCGAGTGTGTTCAATGGGAGGGCCAAGTTGATTTCAAATATGTTTTCAGTGTTAGTTCAGCACTTGTTTATACACATCCGTTTTTGTTGTTGTTGTTTTCTTACACTTTTGTTATGCCCCAGTGTTTACACATACATATTTGAACCGAATGTAGCGTTAATGACGTTAAAAAAAAAATAAATAAACTACGAATAAGGCTTCTCAGTCGGACGTTTGGGGACTTTGTATGTATGTAGATGCGCATGCAGCTGCCCTTACATCACCGTACAGATATTAAAGATGACAAGGCGTTGGTAAATGATACGAATTAATTAAAATTTGCATCTTTGTGTTTTGAGTACTGTGTGTGCAAGAATAATGGTTACAGGGAAAGGAAAAATACTTCATCTCTCACTTTTTGACTACTTGTGATATTTTGCGTCAGCTGATTAAGTTAAGTGACATTTCAAAGTTTATATTTTTTTTTTTTTTTTTTTTTAAAGTCTGGCACACATTTCAAACTTCAGCTGAAAACAAGGGCATATACATACATACATACATATTCAGTTTTTTATTAGTCTAAGAATAGAGCTCATTATGGACTACATATAACAAATACATAAGACTAAAGTTAAAAAAAAAATTAAAACAAGTGAATGATGGATAACTGGCAATAAATGTTACATAATAAAAACTAGTTGAAAGCAATTGTAGGGTTCCCCAAAAGCGAAAAAAAATCATAAGAAAATTTTTAAATATTACAAAAATTTAAGTTTTTTAGTTTTTAGAAAAATTTTGGTGCGCAATTTTATAGATCGGTAAATTTTAGTGGTTCAACACTGTCATTCACTAAACTTCACTGTAAATGAGCCTTCATTTTTCATTCAATTTGATTATCTTTTTTAATGGAAGCTTATAAAATTTTCAAGAGACCAGTTGAGCCCGATTTTTGAAATTTCAATTCCTTGTATTCGGTTTTTCGGTGCAAAGTGCGGAAAAATTAGGAATTTTGGAGAAAATCGATTCTCCTGTTGCAATTTAAGGTTTCCCAAAACAAAAAAAAAAATCCAAACAAAAATTTGCTATTTTTAAAAAATCTGGCTCAATTGGTTTCTTGCAAATCTTACAAGGTGTCATAAAAAAAATGAATAAACACATCTTTACTGCCGGACCCGGATTTTCTCTTGGCTACTTACATACATACATACATATATGAGACTACATTCATACATTAAAAAACTGCACTCCCACACTAACCTAGGACAAAGACGCTGACACTTTGAACCAGAACTTGGCTGGCATACCCGACAGCGACCTCTAAATTTTGCAAAACAAAACAACTTAAAAATTATAATAATAATGCACGAGTACAAACACGCGCCGCAAGATAAAAGCAAAAAATAGAAACCAACGAATTTCGTACGAAACCATAGTAATACGAATAGTTGAATGAAAAGCATACAAATGAAGACGAAAGCGAACAACACCAATATGCGAAAAATAGCGCCACCATAAAAAAATCATTGAGAAAGAACAAAAAAAAAAATAACACAAAGCCGAAAAATACGCATTTTTGAGTGAACAAGAAGAGGACTATTTCGTATTTATTCGCTTTGGAAAAATTCAAAATTCACAATACCTAATGGCTTGAAAGTAGTCAGTCAATCCTCTATGAAAAAAACAGGGACCTAACGGGTTTGATATTTACAATAAAACATAATTTATTCTTTAAAATTGCCTTTCCGTTTTTTCGATCAAAACTATATTTTCAGATTTATGTTTTTAGATCAGCCTCCATTATAAAGTTTAAAAATGATCGAAGAAAGGAAAAATCACAAACTAACTATCAAAATTCAGCGAAAAAAGTACAAATCAAAAAATTACGATAATGCAATAAATATAATATATATATAAAAAAAAATATATAAAAATAAATTTCTTTAATTGTATTTATTATATTTTTTTCGGTCCTTGCAATAAAAAATGTAGTACACGTAATTAAAAGCGAGAGTATCTGCATGCATATGTACATATCAAGCACATATCCATTTTGCAAAAAAATTATATTTAAAGTTTTTGGTACTCTTTCAAAGAAAAAATCATAACTTCCACAGTTATTAAGATATTAAAATGCATGTTATCTTTAATTACTCATTGTATTTATTCTTTCATACGAGATTTGTGAAGTTATAAAAAAATTAAAATTTTTTTTTACTTTTTTATAAATTTTTCTTTTTGTACTTTTTTTAAAAAGACCAAAAGTCTATCTTCAAAGCGACTGAAAAAATTTCAAGGATTACTTGAATTGTCCTGAAAAACTAGCATACTTTGGAGAAAAAAAATTAAAATGTAATTTTCGATCCTGTCAATTTGATACGCTGTTGAACTGCGTGTACACTATACACCTATGAGGCGGGCGTTTATCATTCGTTCCTCGCATCAAGCCGTCGCGTTCTTCCAACAAATGGAAATGACTTTCTGATATTAATCATTTCACCATAAGTGATATTAATCATGTATTCAGTTGTATTTATTCCTTTGTTTTCCTCGTGTATGACACACACAGTGGTCTTGAAGCAACCATAGCTATGACTAAAATGCCAACCAAAACGGCTTACATAACTGTCTTTGTACATAATCATAGATCAAAATTTCGTTGAAAATAAAATTCCATCTGCTCCTATGCTTAAAATATTATAAAATGTTGATCTAGAACTTTCCAAATCCAGTTATATAATCGCGAAGGTCTATGGTAATATAATTATAACACTTTCTTACGTTATAAGCATAAAATATTTTAACTTAGTTATTCAAGAGATAATATTACATAATTGCATATTTTAATAATTCTTATTGCATAAATTTTATAAATTTACAAAGTCAATATAAAATATTATTTTATATAAATTCATATGTGGTTTGATGAAAATTCAACGACAGTTTTTTTTTTTAATTGATTATATATTTAGGGTCGTCAATCGAATTAACTTTATAATTGAGCCAAAATCTTAAAAATACGCCATGAATGGATTCTCCAGCTTGCTCCGACCACATTCCGAAGCCGTCGTTGCCTAAAAAATGCAGACTATGTTCCAAATGATTTAGAAGCACGTGAATTTTTAATGTTTCCGACATTTCTGTGCTTCGGAAGGCTTTAGCGAGTTTTTTTCACTCAATACATTTAAGGTATGTGCTCTCCCTTGTACAACTTTTGGATGGCTGGTTGCCCGAGCAGTGAGCCAGATATAACAAGAGCATGAACTTGTTCTTGTTTCTTTTGTTGAATCTTCATAGTTAGGCATGTTTGGAAGAGGCCGCGTTGCATTTGGTATATCCATATCTCGGTCACAGAGAACCCTACGACATGTACCACAAATGCCTAATGGGAACTTCGAATTGGTCAATCTAAAATTTTCACTAACGTATTTTTTAATAAGACACACCAATTTTCCGGTTATATTAAATTCTGAAGGTTTTGACGATCCGAATTTAATCTTTCTCCCACAAGGCGCGCACACTTTAAATCTGTTCTCTTCGTGATTACACTTATGTTGCGGATGACTTATAGAAGACATGATGTGCAATCAAATAGCTTACACCAGAAATATTATCATCGAGAAAAATACTATCTGTTTTTCTTTTACACTAATATACAAAACGATAACTTTAGAATACTCTGTTGAACAAGAAATACTAACAATTGCAGTTAAATTTTTTCCAAATTTTCATTTGACAATATTTTAGGCATAGGAGCAGATATGATTTTAATTCCAACTGCATATTGGTGTATGGGTGCCTTCCAAAACAGGTATGCAAGCAGTTTTGGTTGGCATTTTAGTCATACCTATCATTGATTCAAGACCACTGTGCACATATGTACGTATGTACATATTGCAAACACTTGTATGTACATACATGTTTATAATTCGACGCGCCGTGCAGTCCACATGACTTAACACACTGACCGCATCTTTCGGCCCATATATGTATTCACATTAGGGTGGTCCAAAAATAGTAAAGTCGGAATTGTAATGCTCTCACCCCTGCTTTTTATTAATCAATATTTTTATTTAACCATTCTTTTAATACTAACTTTTTCTTATTGGTCCCCCTTTCACATTCTTCGGGGTTTTTGTGCGATGCGATAAGAAAATGGTTAAATAAACAATTTGGTATTATAACTGAGAATCTGCTGCAGATAACCAGAGTTTGCGATAGAAAAATATTAGCTTTTAAGAATCCTATACAATTTCTACGAAAAGTTGTTTTTTCCCCCATATAAAATACATGGAAAACTTTGGGTGCTTTGAGCGACCTCTAAATATGTTTTGAGTGAGAACATAAAAATTCCGCCTTTACTTTTTCACATGCATTTTTGGACCACCCTAATGTACTTGGTACTTCTACTATTGTTTGTAGGCATAACTCAAACGCTTACCTACATATATTAAAATATTCATATACATATGTATGAAGGTAGTATGTACATTAGGGTGCTTTTTTGCGACTATTGTTTATTTTTCACACCTACCTAGAAATTTTGTGGAAAACACCTAAAAAAAACTCCTTGAAAATTTTAACCCTTAATATTAACATTAAGTACTCGCCCAAGCCGTGCAAAGATTTCCCATATAAAATTCACGTAAACTTTGATTGTTTTTCTTCAAAATTCACGGTCAATGATGAGTTTGCTTCAGAATTGAACGTTCTACAAAAGTGTCCATTGCGGCGTAACTCAAATTCCCACCAGCGAGTTTTTACGGGTCACTAAATGTTTTCATGAAATTCTTGTTCTCGTAAACAACAAGAGGTATAGGAAAATTGCAAATCACAAAGTTGTAGACCATTTAATTTGCTGCAAAAAACTTCTGCAACATCAAATCGCTAATAACGATAGTTCTTGAGATATTGGGCTTTGAAGTTGATCAACAATTATCACAATTTAGCCCAATAATCAATGTAAATTCGACACTACCTCAATTTCAGTTAAGTTTGAGAAACCAATTGAATCATATCTATGAAAAAGTCTGACCTCTAGTGAAAGCTTCTATTAAACAGCGAGCTCACCAAGATGGCAATGCTTTGAGGAAATCGCCAACGGCTCTGATACTGTTTCCAGTTTTTGTAGTGGTGTGAATAGCCAAACGATGGGTAGACAAGAAAGCGATCGTACAAGAAAAAAGCCAGCAATTTAGAAATGGAGAAATATTTACAGCTACCCCTTATACCCTTAANGCTCTGATACTGTTTCCAGTTTTTGTAGTGGTGTGAATAGCCAAACGATGGGTAGACAAGAAAGCGACCGTACAAGAAAAAAGCCAGCAATTTAGAAATGGAGAAATATTTACAGCTACCCCTTATACCCTTAATTTGGTGGTAGCATAGTAGCAGAGAATTTCCAAATTTGTTTATGCTGGCAACGAAGTATAATTAGATACTATTAAAATAAATTACCAAAAAAAAAAAAAAAANGTATGTATGTGTGCGCATGCAGAGACCAACAATTCATTAACCTCATTAAGGAAAATTGTTGGTTGGTAAGCAATAGAAGCCAAATTAGAGCTGTATTGCTGATATGAATAAAAAAAAAAATGATAAAAATGTCACTAAATAAATCATAATGATGGGGGCCGCCCCCACTTTGGTAAATGACAAGCATTTCTGGTATGAAAAAGCGGCACAAAGCCGCATATCTGTTCATTTGTAAGACATTATCAAAATTTGAGCAAAATTCAGGCCTAATTAGCATTCAAATATGTGTATGACTTTGCTATTTGATAAAATAAATTTTTTTTACAAAAACTGGTGGGAGATTGTCGCTAAGTGGTTATAGAATGTCCCACCTGGTCAAAGTATCTTAAAAAAATGTGTTTTTTTTCGCCCAATAATCGCATTTTGAAATTTTATTATTTATGAATCACTGAATTGTCGAAAATTCATTAACCATTTGAACCCCACATTTTTCACAAAATGGGATATCTCGGCAAACTCAACTGCAATCAAAAGAGGAAGATTTGTTTTTTAAGCTACTTTGAATAATTGTCTGTGAAAAAAAAAATTTTTTTGTTTGCTACATAACCTCATATATGACGAAAAACAGTATTTTTTGCACTTTTAGGTGAGCCAAATAAATGCTGTGTTTAGTCGAAAAGAAAAACCAAAATACGAATCAAATTGATTGCTTGATGCAATACTTTTCGGAGTTGGATTGATTATACTAATTGACAAGACCTATCAAAAATGTCACTAATTACTTTGCATAGAAACATTAACGTACTATAGAACTTTTATGATAAAGTCTTATCAGCTTAATATGTTATGGGCAATACAAATAGTTGCCAGTCATTGTTTGATCAGAGTTTGTTCAAGTGATAAACTCTGTTTTTTTTTTTTTTGTGTGTGCATAGTAAGACAAAGTTATCTATTTTGTAAAGCAAGATGGACGTACATACGTAGATGAAAAAATAAATCCCTATTTTCCCTATGGTCATATCTTTGTTGTAGTGTTGGGCAATATCGATACCAAATGTACTCAGAACTCGATTCTCAAAAGGATCGACAGCACCCGATTTTTAAAAGTATCGATACTGAGTACTCCAAAGTACTCAGTACTCACAAAAGATCTCGAAAGTACTCAGTATTTAAAAAAGGAACTCGAAAGTTTTCAGTATTCAAAAATACTCTATTCTAATAATCGCTTCGATACATGTACTCAGGATCAATTCAAAGTACTCAGTATTAAGTTTCGAATAAACTTAAAAATTACATACCGATTTTTATTTACATTTAACGGTATTCAGAAATGACTGTACTCAATTTGCATTTTTCAATAATTTTCAAGTACAATACTTGTACCCAGTACAGTTATCCATTCATTAGAAAACTAGGGGTTCATATACTAATTTTAATAAAAAACTACCACCTTGTGAGATTTCTACACTAAGTATGGAAATGTTACCAACGTGTGTATATTTAAAGAAAGTACTAAGTACTCTGAAAAATACCCGATCCTTAAAAGTATCGATACCTCAAAAAAGTACTCGATACTTCCCAACACTACTTTGTTCCAACAAAATTCCTTAAATTTTTTAACAACATATCGTTTTTCCACTCAATATTTGCTTTACATAAATACAAAAAAATAATAATGAATTTTAGTAACTTTACCAACAGATCCCTGAAGTTAACTTTAATAACAACATTTCCATCGATTTTGTATATTTTGTCGATATAATAATCGATTAAGTAATCGATATCTTAATGGATTTTTATCGAATTTTATATCAATTTGTTTTCCGATATTTTTTCGATTTTGCTATAAATATGTTATCGATATATTTAGCCATACTTTTATTGATTTGTTATGGCTATTTTTNAAATCATACATATGTACATACATATGATATGAGTACGTACACTTACATATATGAATATATTTAAACAAAGATGTAGCTAGCTATGCATGTTTGTAACAGTTTCGTTGATATTATGTACATAGTTTGTACAACAACTAATGTTTGCATAAAAAATAAACAAACAAGCAAACAAATATCTAAACAACAATAACAAATCACTTAGCAATGCCACGTAAAGCTGTTCACCTCAGCTTGCACATGATCGACGCACTACGACTATCGAATTAGATTAGCCGCGCTGGCGAGGCAGGAGGGGTATGGAGGTTGCCGTTTATCACTTGCTAACACTTTTGTATAGAAATTTATTAAATGCAGCATGATTCGAAAATTAAGGCGCTTTATTTTGCAGAAATTATCATCTACATATATATAATGTAGTATGGAAAGGGCGTATTTCACATCATTGCTGAAATGCAAAAAAGTTATAACTAATTAAAAATTTTTATTGCACAAAACGATGTGGAGCAATAAAATGCGATAAAATTCATCATAATTAATCAAAAAGTGAATTTTGGATTTTTAGTTAGTTACGGCTTTTTTTTATTTCAGCGACGATGTTATTTACGCCCTTTCCACGCTATACTCACGATATGTGTGTACAAATTTTTTCACAGTTTGATTATTTCCACTAAAGGCACCCACTATTATTGAGTCTTGGACAGATGAGTCTCGTGACAGCCAGCGTTGAAAATATGCAGTTCATACAATCGGAAAAAACAAGAAGAATTTTTTTTTTAATTTCATATAAAACTTGGAAAAATGCAAGAAATGCCAACAAATTTTGAAGTGCAGTCTTGTGACCTATTAAATTGTAGTATAATTAAGTGTATGTTTCAAGTCGATAAAAATTACCGTTGACTTTTGAAATATTTTTTCCGAAAGGTGTTGCGCATTTTCTTCTATGTAACGCATGGACGCCTCCGCAAAAAAAATTCGATGATAATTTCTTGCAGTTTTAGGGGTTACATCTGAACAAAGTTAAAAAAATGGATTCTTCTGTTTTTTGTTGTTGAATGAACTATATTTTTATTAACAAAAAATAAGAAAAATTTTGTATGACAAATTTCCGAAGAAGTCCAAGAGTCAAGGAATAAATTTATTAAAAAATATCGGGAAAAGTTTTCAAGAAAATCTTCCAGGATAAACACGATGACAGATATTTTTCATTGGCTGCTGGACCCTCTCATTTCAAGTTTACATTCAAACCCACAAAAAGAAATCACAAACTGTCGTCAGATGCCATTAAATTGTTATCAGCTGTTATAAATGCGAATGCGGAATTGCCATCACAAAATACAGATATGAGCTTGGATACTTCAGATGACTGCGAGTCTGTCGGTGAATAAAATTGTTACATATATTAAAAACAACTCATCTAAAATCCCGCAGTTCTCCTGTAAACTTGTACATTATTAGGAACAAAAAATTTGGCCTCTTGTTTTTTATGCCTCGGGAAAACTTTTCAAGAAAATCTTCCAGTATAAACACGATGACAGGAACAAAAATTTTGGCCTCTTGTTTTTTATGCCTCTTTGAACCACATACGGCTGAATAACCGGGCGGAAATCCAGTTCAAAAGAAATCAGCCGTTTCCAAATATGACCTTTAATGCTATTTTGAATTTCGGAATTATGTCGTGAAATTCAAAACCAGCAATCAAAATAAAGACGTTTGGTTGAAATTGTAACACTTGTCGACTTTTGGCAACGGTGTTCGTCGAATCGACGAAGATTACCCATTTAAGATTATACCTCTTTCGTCAGATACCTAAAATATGTATGACACTGTGTCAAATAAAATTACTTTTCTTCTTTCGGTCCCATATGAATTTATTACCGGCCGAAGTAGCTCCAACCCAACAAACAATTTTACAAGAATTTGGCCCAACAACAACCACGCTGTCAAGTTTAAATAGCGGCAAATCAGCTGCACTTGATAGCACTAAGTTGAATAAGGAAAATGAATTAGCAACACGAGTTTACGGGGTATGCATAGCTCAGTGGTTAACGCTTCTGACTTTGTACATCGATGACGCGGGTTCGATCCCTGCTGAAGTCTAGAAAAAAGAAGTCTGATGAGGAGATGTGGTGATCTCCGAAATAGCTGCTATTACTTCTACCGCTTAGACCTTCTTGCTTTTTCCATTTTTCCTAAAAAAATAATCGTGGTACAAAGCTAACACAGTGCAATAAATATGTATACAGATATTGAGATTGATGGAACAAATTAGCTCCAAGCAACAGCAATAAGTACATAATCAGTATGAATGTAATGCGTTACGTTGAGGATAAATCAAGGGAATCTATAAATTAATATATTTTTCTACTAGCCCACCGATTTGAAATTTGACAGTTTTTGGCTAACCGAGCACTTCAATTTGATATACTATATAAGGCGTATGAATGAGGACTAGTACTAGTATCGCCCCGTTGTCGAATACGACCACTTCACTTTTTTCACAAACTTTTTCCATCAGCAGCTGTTGATCGTCTAGGTCACTTATATTGTTTGGTGGAGCAATATACATTCTGTTAAATAATTTTAAAATTCATAGATGGGGAAACCAAAGCAGGCATTCATAGGCTCACACAGAAGTTGGAATAGCTAGGCTTTGGCACCACCGATGGGGTCCATTTTTTGCAGGTATATTTCTCTTGATGTTAATAACACATGTTTTGAATTTAAACAAAATCGGACCATAAACCGCCGAAAGGGTGAGGGAGCTAGAGTTTTACTATTTCCGAACTTACATATGTGTTGACGGTGTTTAAAAAAATAAATAAGTATACAACACAGTCCTTGCTAACCGGGTTTATATATTCCTCAAAGACAAATGTAGGAGTTGAGCGACACGAGGCCTTGCAGCGAAGGTGTTTATTTTCAGTAAATTTGTTTTTGCTTCTCCACCAAATGAATGTAGTTATTTGGGTTTTTTCTTCAGAATTACTTGTACACAGTTCGTTAAATGAAAATACACTAAATATGTGAACGTGGATAGCTTTTGCATAAAAATATGTGTATTAAGTAGATGTGGATATACATATGTATTAATAATTACATATGTATGTATATATTTGTATCCAAGTACATATAGTGCTTATCATAACTATACGACACCCATTCATTAAGAAGTTTTGGTAATTTATTTTATCATTATTTAGTTTTAAACCGTATAGATCCAAAAAATCAATAATCTTCTGTAAAATTTTTCAGCGTTTTTTTTATCTGAATAACAAAAATGCAATTTTGTAGTTCGTTTAATTCTAGTATAATAAAGTGGAAAAAATTCAGTTCATTTCACGGTGCAAAACGAAAAACATCAATACTTATTCGTCCGTCCTTGTACACAAAAAAATGCTTTTTCAAATCTACACGATTTTAATTTTTATTTGATCCCCATATTGGTATTCTACGTTGCTCAACATTTTCTAAATAAGTTATTGAATTAATCATGTCTTTGAAATTTCCTGTATTTGGCCTTCTGTTTCCTGTGTTTTTGACATTTTTTTTCTTGACGGCGTGATGCATTTTCCCCCCAAACAAAAAACTTGCGAACATACTTTGCATGGAAGAAAATAAGTGACACAGTCAGAATTCAACGGGATTCTTCAGCAACTTAAAACTTGCACTAAGCAAAGTAGCCTTTTCTTAAAATTTCAAACTTTTTACATAAATTCATTCGAATAAATCGAGTAAAATATCTTAAATTTTAAGAAAAAGCAATTGCTTATTTCTTATTCATACGGCCCTTGAACTAAAATTGAAGAGGCTACGAAACTGCGGGCATAAATTTTTACGAAAGTTTGTTGATTTACTTTCTCAATATCGCACAATGTTTGAAACTGTTTTTTTTTTTAAGAATACACCAATTTTAATAAAAAGCAAGAACTGAGATGAATATGTATCTGTTTTTGCTGCGACCTTTTTGATTTTAATCAAATAATTCGTTTTAATGCCGAATCGAGGTCAAAGTATTTCATTGTATTCAAACACATGAATATACATTATTTTCCGGGAAAAAGTTTTAAATGAATAATAATTAAGATAAAATAAAAAAAAATTATAAAAACTTGTCATTATGTGGGTGCCGTATAGTTATGACAAGCACTTTATTAAATGCAGATTATTGGCGAATCTACTAGTTTTACTTCGTCTTTTATTTACCTGCTTCTCTTCCACTCTCTTTGAAGTTGTAAATAAGGCACTAACTGTTTTTGTTTTTGGAAATCAGGGTATTGTTTTCTTGTTCGTAGGTTTCTTTTTGATAATTTATTTTTTTCTTAGCGCAACTTTTTCTTTGCATATATGTAATTATTTTTTTCGTTCGTATTAATTATGTATGTATTTAGTAGTGATTTTGTTGCTTACTGGCCGTTATCGACTCAGCCGAACTTTTGGTTATCTGTACAATGGCACCATGCACTAATTTTTGCGTGTTTTTTTTTTACTAAATTGAGATTGTTTTATTATACATTATCCCTATGTATGTAATATACAAAAAAAAAGAAATTCCATGGGATTTAAATCGTGTGTTGTTTTTTTAATGTAGCCAAGTTTTTCTTGTTTGTTTTCAATAATATCTGGCGTTCACACACTTTTGTATGCGATTTTTTTATGTGTAACGTGCATCTTGATGCCACACAAATACATAACTACATGGGTTAAGGCAATTACATACAGTTTAACGCGGACTCCAAACGTCAAATGGCCTTTTTCTATGCTTTGTTTTTTTGCATAAAAACATAAATACACCACAATTGTGTAAACGCCATTAATTCAGATTTGATCATTCAATGACGATTTTTAAATTGCGAGGTCACTACACTTTATTATTATTTTTTAATTTTAACTGCGAATGATGCACTAATTTATGTTCTTTTACATTATTTCTCCACTTCCAGTAATTTATTTTTATTTTTTAATTAGTTTATACAAATTTCGCAAGTTAATGATTTATGTGTTATTTTTTATTTTTCAATAGAAACATGATTTATAATTTTAGTTTGGTGCATTTCGTTATAATTTTCTAAATACACAGCCTCACAATTGTCCTTCTCGCGAATAAAAATCTAAATATAACGATTAGATTTTTTTTTTGGTTTGTTTTTAAAACCACAAATTCATTCTATGCGCACAATTTTTTCGCCAATTCACTTCCTTCACGTCAATTATTAGCTTCTTGACTGCGCCGTTTATTATATTTCAATGCACTTTTTTCGGCCTCATGATTACATAGCTACTTTGTATATTTGTATGTTTATGCTTTTAAGTTTATATGTAACACATTTACATACATCTGCATGTAGAAATATGTATATTTAATATACATAAGTATGTTTACTTGCTTTCTCTGCGTTTGCGGCGTTGTTGTTTCGTGAGTCGCATTGCCAACGAAACTGATTTTTTTGAAATCGTAAAAACACACAAAATGCCTGAATGTGCTAATACCAATATAACAACAACAATACTCTGCTTTGCCTATTTATTTAACGCTCTGGCATTTTGTGTGGTATGTATGTATGGGGAGTATTTAGCTCCACTCCGCCACTGGCTGTTATTCATTTTAAATGAGTACATACAGCATGTCCATTTACTCGCACTCATATTACACTATGTTACAGCTTGTTAAAATAAAAATTATCTCGATCACCGTAATAGTTTTTTATCAATGCTTCTTTTCAAATACAAGTATTTAACATATCGTCACATGAAATGCAAAAAGACGAAACAACATCATCGCTGAAATGCAAAAAGGCATAACTAAAAAAAAATTCAAATTTCACTTTTTTCATTTATATGATGGGTTTCATCAAATTACCACTCCCCACATCATCCAAAAAAAAAATAATAAAAAATGAGCCGCGACTTTTTCCATTTCAGTTGCGATGTTTTTACGTCTTTTTTCATTGCAGGTGACGATATGTACATACAAATACAAAATACAAAATAACTATTTGTGTTTTATATTTAAGCTTCATATGATCTAAAAAACTTGCATTGTCGAACCTCATGTGTCGTTTTCAACGCATATGGGGCCACTAAGTGTTTTCAGTAGATAGAGAGAAATTATGAGTCACAACTTTAAAAATTTTTGTTTAATATTTCTATGAAGATTATATAAACCCCATTTTTATTGAAAACGAAAGCGTTTAATTCATATTTTACAACACAAATACATCGTTCGTGAAAATTAAGTGTTTTGGCTAAAATTCATCTTTGCGCGCACAAGGGTAAAATGGAGTTATTTTCAGTGTCATTCATTCAAATTATAGTTACATAAAACTAAGAAATCGTTTGATATTTTTGTTAGAGGTAGAAGTGATAGCTATTTCGGAAACTGGTTGAGTAAGCTGGCGTCGTTGGATCGAATCCCACTGAAAGAAGTCTGATGAGGAAATGTGGTGATTTCCGAAATAGCTATCACTTCTACCATTTTCATAAATTATTGTTGGTTCCCACAATAGTTTTTCATTAAAAATGGTCTCAAGCTCAATAAAAATTGTTGAATATAAATTTTATAAGGCCATAAATAACAAAAACAAATAAGTGTTTACATTTTGTATTCAAACATTATTTTAAAAGTACATATTTTTTATTAATTCTATAAAAAACTATATTAAAACTGAAGTTTTTCAGTTGCGAAACAAAACACTGAACACTGAATGGAATATTTAAAACCGTAACATCTTCGATCAAAAAAGTAAGAATAAAGAAACCCAACGGTAACTTAATAGCACTTGATTTAAGGAAGTTTTGTTCATTTTGGTTTTAAATATTGCACAAAACTTTATAGAAAAATAACTAAATTAAGTAAAAAAAATATAAATAATCATAAATTGTGAAAACTTTTCAATATGTGATGCGGCTATAATTTTTTAGACCACTGTACGTCAGCTCACTATGCTGAAAAGAAAAGTATTTGCCCTCGATTGTAGTTGGGTTTATATGGAAAAAAGTGGAAAAATCAACAACAGTTTATAAAGCGAACTTAGCGCAGTTGTTAGACCACTGGCTTTGTAAGCCGGAGTCGCTGGTTCCAATCCAGTGAACTCGATGAAGAAGTCTGATGAAAAGTTGTGGTGATCTCCGAAATAACTTCTATCATTTGTAAACTATTGTTTTTTCCGCAGACATTTTTTTATAAAAACACAGCTTCAAGCTCAATAAAACTTGTTCAATATGATTTGTTAGGGCATAACGAAAAACCAAATTACCTAAATGATTCCTTAAAAAAAACGACATCCGCATTAACATTACATACTTTCAAACATCGTACAGCCTCATAAGTAAAAAACACTAAAACAAGTAATATTAAGCAAAAAAACAAAACCGTCTTCAATTCTCATATGTATATCCAATGGTCGGATCTAAACCAAATTATTATGTGACCACCTCTGAGGTACAGGCGTTCTTTAAAAAAATTATATAATTATAGAAATCGGTAGTTGTTGAAGAAACATTTAAGGCTTCCCACTGTGGTAGCATAGTGTGATTTATGGCAAGTTCTGCATGCAAACTGCCCGTAAAATCCCATTGCTACTAAAAAGAAAGCAACAGAAACAACAAAGAAAATCGCACCAACCCAACCCTACGTTGGTTTTTACCGGCAATGAAATCGGTATTGCTCATTTGTCGTTTTTTCAGTACTCACATGCTCTCTTTTACATTAAAGCACAACTGTTGCGTTGCTCTCCGTTATGCTATTTATAAATTACTCCTTTTCAATTAATGTCTTGTTTTAATTTTCACTTTTGTTTTATGCGTGGTTTTTATGCACGCGTATTTTTGTTGCATTAAAAAGTGGTAAACAAACGCAGCTTGCGTTTTTTTAAGGAAAAATGGAACAAGCAACAAAGTCCAAGCGAAGTTATGGCTGCTATTTCGGCGTGTCGCATAGGAGGTAGAGTTCAGATTCCTCTATGGAGACTCAAAAAATTTAAATTATTATTTTTTTTCATCTAATACCCAAAATCGAAAATATCACATATAAATTTTGGCCCCGATTGGAATCGATTAGGGCGTGTCGCACAGGGGTCAAAGGCCAGATGTTTCTAAGGACTCGAAATTTTCATTTGATACCCAAAATCGATACTAATAAAGTCGAGGATATGACATAAATTTTAGTCCCGATTAAAGTCGGTTAAGACGTCGTCATAAGGTAGTCCGAACTTTGACCCCTGTGCGACACCCCTTAACCGATTTCAATCGGGACCAAAATATGTGATATCTTCGGAAATGACAGCATCCAAATTAGTTGTAATTTTTTGAGTCTCCATAGAGGAGTCCGAACTTTGCCCCCCGTGCGACATATCTTCACCGTCTCCAATCGGAACCAAAAATTTATATGTGATATCTTCGACTATAGTAGCATCGACGTAGGGGTTTAGGCGTAGGAAATCTGATGTAAAAATTTGCTCCCTACATTTAAGGACCACTCTAATGCACCCCTGTAAGCATTCGTTGCTAGTCCATTTCCTTATTGAACCTACTACTAATAAGTGCTATTTAAACTTGACAGCGTGGCTGCTACTGTTAATTCTATAAATTAATTTGCTTTATTGTATAGTTTCAGGCACGCTCCTCCTAAACCATTTATTTGTCAATATTATTGTGGCATATTAATAATTGGTGCAATATTATTATTGCTGAAGTCTAGATAAAGAATTCTGATGAGATGTGGTGATCTCCGAAAGAGCAGCTATAACTTCTACCGCTTCGACTTTCTTTTTCCATTTTACCTAAAAAACATAATCGTGGTACAAAGCTCAATAACAATATTGAAACAAATATATAAATAATATTGACAAATAAATTCGTTATCTCATTGTTAAGAACTACGGCTTGGAGTTAAATATCTGAATAAAAAATTTAAATATCAGGATATCCGTGTAGTGGATTGACATTCGGATATCCGAATAGGGTAAGATATTTGGATTTTCGAATTTAATAATTCACAATACAATGCCACTGTTGGTAGTTCAAACCAAACTTGGAATGTTTTTCTTTTATTTTTTGGAATTTGGTTGTTTGGTAGTTTTTTCTCTGATTTGGTTGTTTTTTTTTTTTTAATAGAAATTAGCAAATTTTTTCTTTACAAAAAGTATTATTGCATACTGAATGCCAAAAATGAATAAATGAATTCTTCAAATTCCCATTTTTAATGTAACTGTTTAACGAATCCGTTCAAATACTGTTTGGAATATCCTTATAACTAAATGAAGCGGATAACAAAATGAACGGATACTAACCGGATATACGAATATCTGAACTGATATTCAGATAGCCGAATATACGAACTATTACATACTCTAGTTTCATTCACCATAGTTCTCTGTACGTATTTATTAACATATTAAAATCTTTAATCGGATTATTGTACTTAAAGCGAATATAGTCTTTAAAATCATTTAAATCTTCAACACCGTACGCAAACATTAGCTCTATGGTTAAAAGCTCCTCGTAGATTACACACCAGTCGACATTAATAGACTGTGCGCAGGTTTCCAGTAGCCAAAAGAATGAACGAGGGAATTTACTTTCTAATAGTTTTTTCTGGCAAACAGTTAGATTGTGCGAATAACCCAACAACGTCCAACAATCCATATTTGATGTCAATAAAGTACAACTACGTTCCTCAATATTACTTATATCGTTACTATCGTCATCCCCTAAAATTTCATCGTTTGCTTCATCGTCGCTGAGGTCAGCAAATAGCCGCACATTATTTAGTCCCCTACGTGGATTCAGGACGATCGGTGAATCACAGCTTTTAATCGGTTCCATATCGCACTCACTGAAAGCATTTATTGAATGCATCGAGCGTACATTGATTTCTTCATTAATTGTAAGAGTCCTTTCAGGAGCTGGTGACAATGAATCCTCTTCATCAGTTTCAACAATGCGAGATACCTAAATCGAATAACTGCTATTGGAAAATGTACAATAGGTGAGTTTTTATATACATACTTGGCTTTTATTTGTGTCTCTTTCGCCATCAGGCTCTTTGTCATCCGGCTCACATGAAGGTCCTGCATAGATAGCTTGTTGCCGCTTTAAGGCGTCTGCCTGTAACTTTTTCACATAATTCTTCTCGTACCTATCGTACTCTGTCTTAAATTCCAGCTCTTCAATAAGTTCCTCAACTTCTTTAGAAGTGCGCCATTCTTCCTCGCTTATGTCAAAGTCGATTTTTTTGGTGTACATTTCATTTTCAACCCTCTCTCTTTTCTCGTTTGCTGGTCGAAATACGCCCACCTTGTTGCGTTCACCTGTGCATGGTATACGCCTTACGTTTAATACCCAATTGTGCTGCTTGAAGTAATCCTTTAGTTCCTTGCTGTGCGTGTATGGAGCCAATGTGCGTTGCATATGATCGATACGCATAAATTCTGGTATTTTAAAGGTCGCGCTGGTTCCAGCATTGGAGCAGTGTAGTAGTATACGTTTAAAGTAGGAATGCGCCGGTGTTAAACTGGGTGGAAAGTTTATAGACTCAACAGGCTCTGCTGACTGTGTATATTCATCTACAAATTGCTGGAAAACTCGATTCATGTTTGCTATTTTCGATGTGTTTTCCTTCGTAGCATCATCCGCCTTATGCGCTGCCTCTTCTAACTGAGTGCGCCGGACCTCCTCTACTTCTTCCAATAGTTGGGACGTGCTTTGACACTGCTTGAATTGACGACAAAAGTTTGAGTTGTAATGTGACACTATAACTTTGCGCATTTCCACAAAATTAACCCAGTCCTCCCAAACAAAAAGTAACGATGGCGGTGTCAGTTGGCTATTTATGCAGCGCCCCTCTTCTGATAGTTTTTGCAAGCATTGATTTATTGTAGTGGCGGCGCGCGATATCAGTTTCTCGGTGTGGCCATCAAGTCCGAATGATAACTTCAGCACGAATATTATGTATGCCATAGTGCGTGCCTCATAGGCGGGATACTCGTGGCTAGTACGTGTGCGCATTTGTGGGGGCAGCAAATTTATGAGGTGCTCTACATATGCTGTCACGTCTGGAGGTAGATTTAGCTCAGTTACATAGCGTTCGGCAAGTTTTATCATTTTCGGCTGAACAAATTCGCGTATATTTAGGAACTTTGAGAGCAATCCAATGTGTTCTCGCAGTACCTGCAAAAATTGAACTGTTTGAGAATTTACAATAGGTTTTGCTTGCGTAAAAATTTCACCTTATCGCTATATTTCGTAGGGTATATGTAAAATTGTATTTCATGCAACATCTCTTTGCAATACGGTGCAATGTTTTCTGGAAAGTACTGTATGACATCCTTGCTGCTTACATGATCCTCATCTATCAACCGAACCAAATCGCTCAACTGTATATCATCGCCGATCAAGTTAAGCGCTATGCCTAATATAGTATAAATTTGTCGAACATTCATCGTCAGCAAAGCGTGCTCAGTGCGACTTATCGATCTTGCCAGCGGTTTCAGGCGGTGGCACTTTAAGCTACCTTCAGCGTCCAAGGCATGCTTTTCTATATGTTTTACAGGCATAACTTTTTTCAGATGCTTCCGGGCACGTGCTGAAAACTGCAATTTAATGGCGCGGCCAGTGGTACCTGTGCTAGAGGTATTCGCCGAAGAAAAGGTAGTTTGTGAGACATCCGTCGAGTTCATAGATGAATGTAAGCTGTATGAGGATTCATCCAATTTTCGCCGGTTTTTACGAAATTGGCGAGTGCTTACTGTTTCACTGCTTACAACAGATGCGCGCGAGTCGTCAGTTTGACGCCGTTTACGCTTTCCAGCTCGTCGCTGAAGTGCATGGTTGTACACGGCAGATGCATCTCTATGGGAAAGGTGTATGCATGTTTTATGAGTGTGTTAATATGGCAATATGTATATAACAAAATCAATTCTTAAAAATTTTTATTGTAAGGAAAAGAGCATCTATAAGTTCAAAACACATGCACTCACCTTTGTAGAAATCGCAAACCCAATCTGGGTAATTCAACGCGTTTTTTGTTGAAAAATGCTACTTCCATGCGTCGCAAATAAGCCGCCCACAGCTGAAGTGACATTAATTTTAAATCCTCTTTAGCACCAAATGATAAAAGATCATTAACAAGACCACGAAGTATATAGTTATAACATTCCCATGATGTGAGATTTGCTGAGGGTAAATTCATATATGAATACATATGGATGTATGTATGTATTAAGGTTTTACAATTGTGTATTAAACAATTTTAATTAAAAGCGGCAATAGTGTTTTGTAAATGGATTTGATAAATAGCTTACGTTTCTCTGCTTTTGCAATTTTAATTTTTTGCTTTTTAAAGAGCTTGGCCTCCAAAAAATCCGCATCCCGTTCCACTTGTACGGCGCGCACTTGCTCCTGCTTTGTGCCACATTCCTGGCAATAATAGTAACCTTCACGTAAGGTGAATTGGCGCTCTCCACATACTTTGCAACTTAAATTCGAACTTGTAATAAGTTCATCACCATCTTCCATTGTAATTCGATTTTTATTGAAATTTTTGATTAAAAAATGGTTTATTTACATAATCTCTTAGGTCGGTGTTATGCAGACAAACTTTTGTTTGCCAAATTAAATGGCGGCTGCTTAGTAGAGCTGTCAAACTATCGACGATACTATCGATAGTATCGATAGTCTGGTCACATGACATAACTATCGATAGTACTGGTACTATCGCCACTATCGTTTCATTAATAGCGTATTCTCTTCCCTAGCGCTTTTCACATTTGCACGTATTTGTTCAAAGAGAACAAAACTTGGCAGCATTATTTCATTAACGTACGAATAAAGATCATCCAGGACGGAGTGCGAGAAAAAAGTATTTTTTTTGCAGTGACGTAATTTTTTCGCCGCCATGTGAATGAAACGGAATGAAACCATGTGCGTGAATGAAACAACCAACTAAAAAATGACGTTATCAACTATTATTTTTTTTCTCAAATGCAATTACAAATACATGGTTGCCGTGCTGGGTGATCTATTTAGTTGGTTCATGGCACTATTTCTAAAAGCGCCATTTTTTATTTTAACCGTGGAAATACCAGAAATTGCATTGCCGTCTTAAGAGCGTTTCAGACGTTGCAATTCAATATATTTCAAAAGACTGTCAAATTGAGAAATTTCAGAAAGCAGTTGCATGAGCAGTGGCACCTTGCATGTAAGTGTCTATATTTCGAAAGAAACTTTTTTTATTTCCGAAAGGCGAATTGCAAGGAGAATTTAAGGAATCGCTTTTAGGCCTTTTACACGGCGAATGATTTCTAGCAATATTTCTCGATACTAAAATGCAACCGTGAGCCGCTAAAATAAACAAATTTATAAAAGCAATATAACGAAAAATAAATGAATTTAGAAAAACATATGAAATGGGTCGATACTATCGATAGTATCGATAGTCACCCTTAAGACTATCGTAAAACATCGATGGACTTGACTATCGATAGTTTGACAGCTCTACTGCTTAGTTTGCTCGGAGGTGGTTATGTCGAGTTTGGCACAGGGTTGCACGTTCATTATGGTTTTCATGGCTATTGCCAACACGAAATGAGAATTTCAGATGTACATAATAGGGCTTTCGCACGAGGCGATTTTTCAGGCAACTTTTAGTTGAAAGCAAAAATCGCCTCGTTCGAACGGCCTTTCAACTAATCGCTTTCAACAAAGTTGGTCGCCAGCCAACTTTGAGCTCGTTCAACAATTTTTCCTTGCAACCCTGTGTTTGTATACATTCTGTATCAGTGTTGGGAAATGAAATTGTTCCTTCAGTACGAAATCTATACAAAAAAATGTACTTTTCGGCTATAAATTGTATATACTTTTTAATTCGCTCATATATTTTCTTAGTACATTCCCTTAAAGACCAATGATTTTATGGTATTCATGAGAAAGTTTTATTGTTAATGTACATACGTTTACGTATTTTACACTTTTACAAATTGATTCCACGTGCACATGTACTGCATTTAACGCAAATATGTATGCACACATTTTCAGGTATACATCTAAACAAAAAGTTATTATTAATGGATAAAAGAGACATTTTCCTTTGGATTCAGTACTAAAATTTGACATTTTAATAGCATTTCAAGTGCTTATCAAAACTTTACGACAAGATTTGACCATTGATCTTAATATTATTAAATTTTAATTATTTTTTGTAAAAATACGGTTTATATTTTAAGAAAAGCCATACAAATCCAAGGTTTAAACTTTGTGCAACATTAAAAAAAAACCAACACACTTTCGTAAAAATTTCGAGCTTTTTAATTCGATTTCCTAGATTTATTTTGAGTGTGCGGTTTTTTAGCAATTAAATTTTAATATAAGTAAGTTTTTTAAGATTTCTTTGATGAAGGTGTTGCTAATTTTCTCCATATAAAAAAATCGTCGAACACACTTCGTATGGAAGAAAATGACTGACATCGTCGACAAAAAAAAATGCCAAGTTCAACGGTAAGTCCAGCTACTTTAAACTTGCACTTTATTATACTAAAATTGAATGGGCTAAAAACTGAAGAATATTGATAGAGCTTGAAATTTTTACGAAAGTATGTTGGTTTTTGGATGTTTCGCATAGATTTAATCTTGGGTTTATACAGTTTTTCTTAAAGAATACATTATATTTTATAAACAGATAGTTAAAATTAAAGAATAATAAAATAAATAGTAAATCTTGTCAATATGTGAGTGCCGTAAAGGTATTATATTTAAGAAAATCTCTTCTTATAACTAACGAAGACTTCCTTTCTATATGAAGTTGACTTCGACATTTTGTTTTAATAAAACTTAGTATCGAAAAGTTTCTTTAAAAATTTGCCTAGGCTGTATTATACTGGTTCGTTCAAGCCATTTTTCAAAACTTACAAAGGTAAATACGAACTGGCGAACAAAAGAGAGTACAAAAAATTTCTTGCTGTGAATTTTCAGAGCTATATATTTTTAGTATTCATTACAAAATTGTATTAAAAAGTACTGCGTAGTAGAAAAGTATATTGTAAATGAAATTGTATCAAACAAGTACAATTGTACCAAAAAATGCCAACACTGTTGTGTATACATATTTTTTTTCTTTTTTACTTTTTTACTCTTATTTTATCTTTCAGCTTCGCTAAAAGCACTTATACCAACGCTTGGCTTACCAAATTTACGCCAATTGATAAAATTTGGCGATTTAAACTCATTTTAAATAATGTAAACAACAATTCGAGTTGAATCGAAAATCGCCTCGTCTGAATAGGGATGGCAACTTTTTCACTTTCAACTTCTCATTCAACTCCGCATTCAACTTTTGTTGCCTGAAAAATCGCCTCGTGCGAAAGGCCTATAACGCGCACAATTTAAAATTTTTGTATATGACAACACCGAATGTGCTGCAGTTTGACCAAACAAAATTAGTTTGCTGTGAGAGTCGCCAAACTCGCTCTCTCCGAGTTTGCTACAACAACAATTGCACGCAGTTTGCCAAACAAAATTTCTGCATAACACCAACCTTATTCTTCTAAATGTGCCCGGTTACAATAGCAACGCCAATTTTTGTTGCAGAACGGCTTGTGCAAATTTTGCATAGTGAGTAGCAGCGTCCGGACTCTCCGCCGATCGGAGTAGATTTACTCCGATAAGAAATTTTAAAATTAAAATCTACTCCCTAGTCCGCTGGACCACAAAAATGCTCCGATTTTTTCCCATTCACATTAAAAATATATTACAAAATAATTTGGTCCGATAAAAAACTTTAAATTTAAAATCTACCCCTACTTCGCTGGACCGAAAAAATTCTCAGATTTTTTTTACTTTACCCATACACCCTAAAAATATGTTACAAAATTATTTGGTCACTTTTTAAATTTTTGCTCAATAACTTTTGTGGCAACCACCAAGGTTTTTTATAGCAAGGTGTAACAGTAGTTGTCTATTTTACTCTTTAGCATTCCTTACGAAATTACTTTTTATTTCCCAAAGCAGGGACCAGAAAAATGTTTTATAATGGTGTATGTTAAGCAATTTGGCAGAGTATATACTGACGTTGGCTATTTTACCGACTGTAGTGCTGCTGTCGAAAAAAATTTCAGATATTAATCTCATTAAAAATAAATACAGGAATAGGCTTAATGCCGAAATAATTGAAAGCTTAGAAAATTTTCGCAAGAACTCTTATTAACAAACGACAAGAAATTTATCCCGTCTGATTATTTGCTTAATTTTTTAAAACATTGTACATAATGCCATTTAACTTTCGTTGGGTTCGTTTAAATATGCTAAACAATTGGCAGCACTGCTGCTTGTTCCTTGAAAATTTTGTTGCATTTGCTTGTTTGTTTACATTTTATGCTGAACAGCTGATTGTTTCTTGGTGGGATTTTGTGGGATTGATTAAACAACCTACCAATCAATCTTGGTTGTTTGGTACAAACACAGGGTTGTATATCTCATTTTTAACTAGCCGATATTGGCCATTTAAGAGCAGATTAACCTCAAAGTTCATGGAGTACTGGATCAGAGCTAATAATGCAAAAATGAAGATCAAGTTAAATTTAAACACCTAACTTGTATAAGGAGAAATGTGAAGGGGAATATGTAGCTGAAAAAAAATAAAAAACATTGAAGGTAAAAACAAAGATAATTATGAAGAAAAAGATGAGGATGAGGATACCGATAAAAAGGGAAGATAAACCTATATGAAGAAAGATTAATTTAAAGGTAATTATAAAGAAAATGATACAGATACTGAGACAGAGGCTAAATTCACCTCATGAACCCACCACACCCAAACTCACCAAACCTAACTTAAACTAACTACATCTGATCCCACCACAACTTGACTACCCACAACTGAACTCATCACACCCATTCTCAGCATACCTCACTTAAACCCACCCCACCTCAACTCATCCCACCTCACTTTGGGGACTATTTCGGGATTTGTGAGGTTTTTGGGGATTCTCGGACCCTAATTCAGAATTTTCAACACTAGTTTGATTATTTTCGGGGCAATTTGGAAATCTTCGAGACTATTTCGGAATCATCGTTAAATTTATCGGTCTTGTCATCAATATTGTTATCAATATATTTATCGATATTGCTGTCGACATAATAATCGATTATCGCATCCATTGTCTAAATTTGCTTGCATTTTATTATTTTTATTATAATGCCAAATTATGTTATCCTTTGTTTTGACATTCAGGAAATCAAAGCGTATTATCAAATAAACACAGGTTTGTAATTTTCTATTAAGTAGACCATATTGTCGTGAGAACGATGTGTTCAATTCAACTCAGTCGACGGAAATTCCCATAGTTAGACATTCCGTTTGTTTGTGTCATAACGCTGGCTTTATTTCTTGTGTTGTAACTGTCAGACTTATCTTTTAAATGATTGATNATTATCAAATAAACACAGGTTTGTAATTTTCTATTAAGTAGACCATATTGTCGTGAGAACGATGTGTTCTATTCAACTCAGTCGACGGAAATTCCCCATGAACGAAAGACACAAGATCACGCGGGAAGGAAAAAACGAAAAA